>NW_020799123.1:9889095-9971216 GCF_003259725.1 Athene cunicularia | reverse complement strand
CGCCGCCGGGGCGCCCTGCAGGGCGGCTGCTGCCCGCCGTCGTGGGGGAGCAATGCTCGGGCGGAGAATATTCCCCTTCCCGAGCCCTCTCCCCCAAGTTTACCATGAAATACATTTCCTTTGCAAACTAATTTACGCATTCTGTGTTTAAAGGCACCCAGGTGACTGTTTTGCCTCCCAACTTTAGTTTTTGCAGTGTGTGTAGAGCAGCCCACACGACTGTGACAGAGTACTCATTTCAATGGGCTTTTTTGTCTGTGTCTTCAGATTTGGCAAATTAACAGTTTTCTAAAACTGAGAATTTAAACTGCCAAGTATTTCCTTCAGCCTGCTCAGGAAATTCCATCTTCTGGGAGCAGGACCTAAAAACACCACATACGTGTAGGTAAACAGGCGTAGGTTTAATTCTAGCATTTTTCCAACCAAGTTATATAGTATGCTGTGCTATTGGATGGCATTGTTCTTTTAACACATCATTTTATTTGTTTATTGTATTATCCTAATGTAGACAACATTTTATCCAAACCAGTTCCCGATGTCCTCAGGCCACCACACTTAGTTAATAACAGTTCATTATGTCATCAGAAGGGAGTAGATATAATTTATTTTGAAAAATTAGTGTGAAACAAGATTTCCAGATACAGAAGAGTTCAAAAATCTCTCAGGAGTTGTTGATGCATGATGAGGCAGAAGACAATGTTGGAAGTCTCTTGTTCTCTAGAATGTTAACAGAATTAATAAAGATACTGATGAGTCTTGTATTTTCTCTTGTATTGAATTGTCCATTATTTAATCCAAGAGCTGTAGCTGACATGCCTTGATGAGGGACCTAGAACATCTCTGATATTTAGTATGATTGTCATTATTAATTATAAAATTAACTATTTTCATTATACTATTTACATACTTAAAAAGTGCTGCACTGTGTTTCTCATCGTGGTTCATGTTTGTGACATTTCCTACAGTCTGTGAAGGTGTAATTATTTTACCTTGGGTTGCACATTAACTACCAATAATGCATGATGGTTTTGGTATCTGTGTGAAATAAGAAGATGATGCAGTCATTAGGAGAACATCATGGGGCAATGCTCACCTTTCAAAAACTAAGAGTATTTTGGTTCTAAGAGGTCCAAACTGCCTTCTGCAAGGTGCTAAGTCACTCTGAAGTTCGTGGGCTTTGATGGAAAAGCAATTTCTCACAGGATTGGGATGTTGGGCACTGATCTACAATAGCACTTAGGTACCTAACTCATTGACATTAAGAGGGGTTAAGCGCCCAAATATTTTTTTAAGTTGTATGTTTCAATAGGTGTGTGAAAAATGCAGTTTTCTCTTACACAGCTGCATGGCTTCCCTTTTTGTGCTGTTTTTCTTAGACTTTACAACTCTGTGTTTTCCGCTGTTTGGAAGTTCTGGCTTTCAGCCTGTGCACTTTATACATGCAAAGCATTTCCTTGAGCAGTTTTCTTTTTGAGCACTGACTTGCTAGTTATCCACACATAGAAGTCTCACAACATGAATGAGAAAGAATTCCATCTTTAGTCTGTGGTGTGGTGTTGTCACCAAAACCAGGGTGGCTTCCCATGTCATTCCTTGTGAAAATAAGCAGGCACAGGAGGCAAAATGGAGCGTTATCTGTGTAAGCCAAGCACTTGTACGTGATCTTCTGTAGTCAAATTTTACATGTAATCTGAAAAAATGTGCATTAGAATGTTGCATAATGTCCAGTCTAGTGACTGGAAGTCATTACTCCTGCGTGTAGATAAATGCTCACACAGCATTATAGCAATTAATGCTGCACTGGCTGGCTACTAGGACGTAAATTTATCTCTAGAGAAGAGTGAAAAAACCACTGATAGATGTCCTTGTAGCAGCAAAACTGTCTCCAGGTTTGAAGAGTTTCTGGCATTGTTGTAGACAGGAGATTCTGCATAGCTGATCTTCAGTAGCTGCTCAGATTGTATTCTTGAGGCATTCTTTCATTGATTCCCGTATTAGATAAGATACCCAAATATTTATGGGAGTTTTGTTTGTATACCTGTCAGCTTGGAGGCCAAATGCTTTCTTGCAAATAAAACATTTGCTAAGATAATGTTGATTGCTACAGACTGAACTGTTCTTGGGTATTTTGAGCTAGGATACAGGAGCCAGAGGTGCGTCTTTGTTACTTGTCTATAAGCGCTAGGAAAGACCGGCTGTTCCCAGAGTGCTTGCTGAGATGCTGGGGCACCGCACCACAGTTCTTATTCAAGGCTGAGGCTAACTCATTACGCTGAATTTTTATTGACAGTTATTTAGGACTGTTAGATATATATTGTTGCAAGCTGCCTGATCAGCTTTAAAATAATTTGAGAAAGGAAATACGTTAACTTCTAAGCAAAATAATAACTGCTGTAAGAACTTTTCAAATTAGGTCAGAATATAACTGTTAGTTGATGAAGCCAATATGATTGCCCATTAGAAGTCATTCCTTACCTCATTTGTGGTACTTTTGGGAGGCATGCCCACAAATTCATTCCTTTTGTTAACACTGAGACCTTATAAATTAGAAAAAGCCATTTCTTTTTCTTAATACGTAAAAAAAAGAGTAAAATCTGTTGAAGTAATTGCTTAGGATATGTTACCAATTTTCATCCCAACTGCAATTAATAAACGAGCCTGCCTCTTGGTTATTTTTCCCCTTGCATTTTAATGTGCTAGTTCATTCTTACAAATAGTTTGTTACATCACATGAGAGAATATTATGACAGGCTACATTGTGGTTTTTTTAAATATCATCAGTTAAAAAAAGACATTCCTAAGCAAGTGAAAAGAACACCAAGCAGTTTAAAAGAGCAGAGATGCTAAAAAATGCTCAGACTTGGGTATCATTGCAAATCATAATTCCACAATTTTTCACAGGAAGGATCACATGGGTTTGTGCTTTTAAGATGCCTTTATCTGAAAATGTAAACCAAATCTGATAGGTTGGCATGTTACTGAACTTATTTTGGAAAAGGCAAAGTACGGTGAAGTTGGTGATTTGTGTGGAAAATAGGTAGAAAGACATTTTTGCTGGATCCTGTTGAAAATGGGAGTTATTGCTGTAAAATGCTAGGTTGTATATATTTAAAAGCTGAACATCAAATAAAATACAGTAGCTATCATTTATTTTTTTTCCTTTGGAAACAGAGATGACCATTAATATTCCTATTAGTTCTGAACTATATGTGTATGGCCTAACAGGTCCTAACAGGTTTTTCTGTCCTTTGTTTTTTATTTCAACCAATAGCTGGTTGGAATAGTTGCTGAAGTTGGTGGAACTGCTCCCATTCTGTCCTTTAAATAAAAGCTAGGTTTGATCTGTGGGGAGCACTGTGTGCATGAGGTGTGGAGAAACAGCTCTAGTGTCATGAATACAAACAAGCAGAGACCTGCAAAATGTCTGTAAATGTACAACATGGTTTTTCAACAAAAAATCATTTTAACATTAACAAATTCTGGTCTTAGAGGTGTTGTGCTTGCTCCTTCATAAAAATATCCAGTGTTTAGCTCTTGTTTCAAACATTATGAATTCTCCCAGTGTGGATTATTTATTTAAGATTATTTCAACAACATATGCGTAAACAGTATTTGTATTCTCTGACTCTTGTGTACATTTCTTCTTTAAAAGATTTCTCAGTCTACTGTTTTGTGTACAAAGGGTACTTGTTATAACATGTTTTGTACAGACAGATTTAAAGCTCAGGGAAGCATTTGAGAAAGGTTTGGGGTTTTTTTTATGCCCTGAGAGTTAGCAGGTGTTATAGTATTTAGACATAACTATATGCATGAAGAACAGAAAAGCCTTTAATAGGGTATAAAACCTAAAATACATTTTCTCTAAACTACAGATATCTACTAAAGGACAAACTACAGTTAATGCTGTTTTAACTTCCCAGCTATAACAGATTTTCAGGAATTTGTAAATGTATGGAACATTTGAAAAAGCAGCATGTTGGCTGGAAGCAAGAGGACTATAAGCAAATATAAGGTGAATTCAGCCTTTCAAATTTAATTCAATTTAATTATTTGTAAGTAAAATAATAGTTGGATCATGTCACGACCATGACCTCTGCAGAAAAAGTTTATCTGGCAGTTTTGAGCTGAAGTTGTCCAGAAAAGATTAAGTCTTATTGTGCAATTTTAATTTAAACTATCAGCGGCTATAATGCATCTATAGTCTTACAGTTTCCCCTACAAGATAGTAAAGTGCTATGAGAAGTAAAAGACTTTTTGCACTAGTTATGCTTTCTGGATATTCCTTATGAGAATGTCACCAGCCTTCCCTTCTCTTTGCAACTAATACTGTGGAGGCACTGATACATTTGTCTGAGGAGTATTCAAAGTTAATTATTGATCTAGAAAAGCTCTTTACACCATTATGAACATCTTTTCACCCTTCAAAAGAACTCATTGTGTAAGACTTCTGTTAGCAAACAGATCTGATTTGGTCTTTTGTGGGCGGTAACATCGCATCACAGGGCCTTTGCTACACACAATGTGACCTTAAATTGACCTTAAAGCTCATGGACTGGGAAGACTCATTATAATGATATAAAATAGGTAAGAGAAAGCACCGGAATTTAACTTTTATTACCAAATAAGAACAGCTACTTAATTTTCTTTTGATGTACAGTCTAGTTGTAAGAATGAACAGATAAAAGCAAGAGCTGTGTTTTACCATGGGAAGAAAATAAATACCTTGCTTTAGCTTGACCTTCCTGTACTAGTTGTAGTCACCTAGAGAGCTATAAAAGCAAAGCAGTGCAGAGCAGATGTCAGATCTTTACTGAACTCCACTGCAAATAGAAGACCAAAAATATCGGGTTTTCTCCTTTACTCCTATTTGCACGTTTCAGTACAACTCTGTGACAGCAACAAGACAACCTTTGTTCTTGAAGTTTCATTGTAAATCATTAAAAAAATCTTTCAGTGGAAAGGATTAGATATTACCCAAGGAACTTCAGACTCTGATACACATCTCTTTCTCTCTCTTGCTCTGTCTCTCCCTGTCAACACTTATTCTCTCCAAGGTATATATATAGCAAATAATACTACACATTTGATTTGAAGGCTTTGTTGGCAAAATGTAGGGCCCAGTTTTGCATTTCCCATAAAAGAAAATGCAGCTTGTCAGTGTTTTAGGCCATTTTCTAGCTAAAGCGCTCTACAGAGCTTTGATGCTATCAAGAACTCCACAAAGTGTGTTTGTCTTTGAAGCATAATGTAAATTCGGAAACAGAAGAACAGGGAGAGAGAGATTGACACAGAATGTCAATACTGGCTTTTAAAACTTAGTGCTTTGGTTTTTTTATTTTTTGGGATGAACTTCTTGTTGCTGAGAGCATGAAGTTCTTGTAAGAGTTGATGTGAATGCTAAATAATTGGCAGTTTTGAAATTGTGGCCACTTTACGTACCTCATAATGAATGGAGATGCCTATATTAGCACCTTGATGTTTGATAACTCTGATACATCAAACACATTTTCCCTTAGTTCAGTCTGTTTAATTTCCTCATAGGTGTAATTGTAAGGTTAGAAATAGGATAATTATACCAATTTTCATGTGCTTTTTGCCTGACTGCACATGTTAAAAACACGTTAGGTCATTTATAGCCCTTAAAGTATATAAAGCCCTTTAGACTATAGGAAGAGAAAGATTTCAGCAATAACTAGGAAAGGTTTAAAATTATATTTTCCTTCATGAGTATTCATTTTAGTCTCTTAGGCATTTGTGTTGTTAAAATCTGTTAGAGATCATGTTCTTCTGTACAGAAGACTGCCTAGTCAGATAACGGAAAACCCATAGTATATAACGATGATTCATTCACAATATTCTTCTTTGTGATTAGTGAGCTGACAAATACGTTCCCCAGGCTGTCCTTATAGAACCGAGTCAGTTGCGGATGCTGAAATACACGCAGGCTTTCCATTTTGAATGTCCAACCTAACACACAAACAACCATTAAATAGTCTTAAGGATGGAGATCAATAATACACACATCCAAACCATGGAAATACCCTCAATAATTGTGGGTAAGGGATAATTCTTTGTGTCCTTGCTCATGGAAAACTTATTTGTTCTTTAAAATTATTTATTTTTCAGATAATTACAGTTTTCCTTGTATTTTATCCTTAGCTTCTTTGGTTCATAGAGCATCTATCATGACCAGCAGTGTATTTAGTAAGACTTGATACCAAAGTAAAGCAAATAGTGACATTTCAGGCAGATTTGCTGTGATAGCGCTTCACTGCAGCCTGAAGAACTTTCTGTAGACATAATTTGCACTTGTTTCAGCGAAATTACCGATGTCTGCATGCATCCAGAAAGCAAGGAGAAAGGTGCTCCCCAGGATTAGGTTTAAAAAGGAGTGAAGTAAAGGTAATTTAGACTTCAAGTTGAGTTGACAGATGGGTTTACAGTCTGTAGGTGGGGGAAACTAGACTTGAACTTAACCTGTGTTTATAAATAATGATTTTAGTCTAGCCTTCGTCTTGTTTATCTCCTTCTCAGCTCCTCATTTCTTTCCAATTTTGGTTATAAGTGGTTTTGGTTATTTTGAATCCTTGGATATGTATTAAAATACTATTTTTATGTTTATAAAATATAATGCAGGGTGCTAAATTGTAGGAATGACATTTTAATGGCTTTTCTCAGAAAAAAATATGTGTCTTCCATCTTCTTCCTGTTTGCGGTCAGAAAATGCTGAAGCAGTTTTGGATTCCATTAGTTTTGTACTTTTACAGTTCTAAAGCTGGTTTTGCACTCTCCTAGCTTTTGCATATACTTGTGCACATATTTAATTTAAAGCACAAGTAGTCACATGTCCTGAGTCACATGCATAAATGTTTGTAGACTGAGTTTAATAAAAGACTTGTTCATATGCTCTCCAGAAAAATCATAGTCTCTATTTAGGAGTTTTCACATGTCTGTTCTAAGATTAGTCTCGCCTAAGTGATTTAAGAATACTTAGCCTCTGTGGGAATTGTTTTCCGTGAACATGCTGAGTATGCCTTATTTTCCATTTCATCACACTAAATGTCATATTAGGGTTAGTGTATTGCCCGATTAATGACTATGTCTAATTTTTTTTCCGTAAAAATATTATTACAATGCATGACAAAATAATTATGTGATGACACTCCAGTATAACGCATACTGTTGCTCAATTGCTTGATTAACAATCACTCACTGATGACAGCCAGAAACACAACTAATTGTTGAATATATTTTCAGCTTTTTGCTTTAATTTTATATAAAAGTTATTAAAAAACCCATAAAAATAACCTTTTGTGTTAGTGTCACGGTGTTACTTGGAAGGTTACTGAAAAACTGAAGGCTACTGTGAACAAAAAAAATTGTATTTATCAGAAAGGTAAACACAATGATGATTCTGTTGATAAGCATGAAGTTCTTACACATGCCAAGCTGGTATTTCTCCTGGTTATACATACGTGGGGTTTTTTTAAGCAGTCTCACTTGTTAGGCACATTGAATATACTTACTTTAGTGGATCAACTTGTTTTTTGCTTCACGCCGTGTGAAAGGAAAATCATTCAGTGGAATTTAGACCATAGTAATACGAATGAGTTCTGTCATTGATGTCAGACAGGCCAAGATTTCAGTAAATATATATGACAAAACTCAGCATATTTTTAGAAGAGAAATGTTGGGAATTTAAATTCCATTTTAGTTGGATGGCGCAAATCTGAAATAATTCCACTGACCTCAGGAGATCTCTGCCAGATTTCCATCGGTCTAATCAAAAGTAGACTTTAACCAATGGCTGTAAACGAAAAGAAAATGTGAATTCCTCAAACCTGTTGTTCTTAACAAGAAAGAAACCAAGCTGTCTCTAAATCTCTAGCATTATTGCCTAACCTAAAAGACATTATCACATAATTAGATTAAGGCCCCTGATTTGTGTCACACCAATGATAATGTCTCTGAACCTACACAGAATTAAATGATTGCTGTCCTCGCACCACAAAACTTGGCAGTAACCTCTTTGCTCTCAGTTTTCAGTCCTAACTTTGTAGAAACTCCGATTCTTTCTTTGTTTCTCCCATTTTTGAGTCCTTGGTCATACTCCCAAATAAGGAAGCCTAGCCAACCACAGCAGGCGTCTGGCCAGCTGGCAAAAATCTGCTGCTCAGAACAACAGCCTGCTGCTCTTGCTCTGCCTCAGTCTTGCAGAGAATAAGGAACTACACAGCAGACTAAAACAATTGATAATTCAGCTCCCTTCTGAGTACTAAACTCCGGCTTGGATCTCAGTATTCCCTCAGTTACCATGGCTCTTAGCACCCAGAGAGCTAAAGAGAGCACTGAGTTCTGAAATGTCTCAAATGTTTGAGAGGGGTTGCGAAGTTTCTTTGCATTTCCAAACTGTTTGCTACTGAGTTAAGACCAAGTCTTTTGGTTTGTTTTGCTTTTTTGCTTTCCCCCTCCGGGATGATTCAGTATAAAAACATATTTCCGTACATTAAGGGAACTCTGTTATACATTCGGGATAGGTTGGTTTGTTTGGGGTGTTTTTTCCCCATTAACTTCAATGAGAACAGAATCAAGCCTACTATGGGGATCTTGTTGTTGTTGTTTTCTACTGCTTTGCTATAGCTTATTTTCTCCGCTGTCACTGCTTTTTTCATGTCTGAACTCACTCGAAGTCAAGTGATGCCAAACTTCTAAATCTATTCTGAGTGGGTTTGAGATGAGGCAAACAACATTTTAGTGGAAATGTTATGTCATAGTAATAAATGCCTATGGATTAGTTAGTTTATTTCCAGGACCTCATGGGCTATACGTGGCTATTTATAATATAACTTTCTCAAGCAGCCACCACTGTGTTTATGTTACCATGGTGTTACTTGCCATACTTGAGGGTGGATAGTAAATGCTATAATTGAAAATAGATACTCCGGCTGAAATAAGTGTAACAGGTGGTTATGTTTTTCTTTAATCATGCTGCAAGCATAATACAAGTTAAATGTGGATACCTCTAACCTTGCCTTTTTGCTAAGGCATTTTCAGACTTGCCAGTTTGTCTTTAGTGGCCAGAACTGAAGTAAATGATGAGTGATTTGTCTTAATGACAGTCCAAGGAATCTCAGTGGCAATCAGTGAGTGTCCTCCACTTCAGACTTCAGAAAGCAAATGTTCTTATGCGGGAGAAAAGGAGATGCTTTGGTGCAGGGGAGGAGGTCTATATCTCATCCTTCTGGGGACCATAGTCTGAATAAAACTCTAATTCCTTAAGAGCATTTGAGAAACGGTGATTGCTGTTCCCTTGTGGTTTCCTTCTCTTAGCCCTCTTACCTCATCTCATCTCTTAATTTCCTTCAGTTGTCCACTGTAAGGACTTGCACATCTGTTTTGAGGTCTGCCCTATCTTAATACTGTGTGGCTTCATTTGACGTTAGTTTACACCCACCTTCCTGGTGCTGGCAACACACATCCTACTGGCAAAACTGTTCGAACCATCTCCCTCTCACAACCGTAAGAATAGCTTTTGATTAAATTCTGTCAGCTTCCATAAAATCAGTTAAATTTTGTTTATATAATATAAAAATATGTAATACATAAATCATACCATATAAAAATACCTATTTATATATAAATACATATATATTTTTTTCCATTCTTCAGATTAAAAGGACAGAAACATATGGATATTATCCTAAATTCTCCTAAATATTTAGGCAGGAAAAAAGAGGGTTGTAGATTTTTCTCTCAGAAATATTCTAAAATGTGAAAATTAAATACAACATTGTTTCACACTCTCTACTTACTGCAAAAAGTCATATGCCCAAGAGTATTAAGTAACCAAGCGTGAACACTTCAGTCAGGATAGGATGGTTCCTATCAAACGTATTTGTAAAATACATTTTAATAGGACCGTATAAAAGCTACATAATTGGCGTGATCATAAGAACCGTGAAGTGCAGACTAGAGATTCTTGCATGAGTTCTGCACAGCAGTCTCCTGTTGAGGATTTTTTAGAAGTAGCTGTCAGACTTCCATCTTTACTGTGTTTTTATCAACCAAAGGCTAATTGGTCCTGTCATTTTTCATAGAGCTGTAAGATATAAAATTAATTTTCACCGGCAGGAGATGTTGTGTACATATTTGCACTTTGCCCGATGAATAAAAAAAAAAAGTGGTTCAGAAGGTAATATGATTTGTCAAATTTTGGTTTTAAGCTGGTTTACATTGGCTTGAAAAGTTAATATTATTTAAACCAGTATCACTTCCCGTATACAGAGAGTCAGAGTTTCCGTCTTAAAGCTTTGCAAGGAGGTCCTTAAGGCCTTTTACAAGCTCCCAGCAATTGCATTCCTTTCCACAGGTTGTTATACTTAACATGTTTGTTTGTAAGCCTTTTCCACATGTAACAGTTTTGGAAGTTAGACTTGCAAATTAAGTGAGCTACTTTAGCTTTCTAAGCTTACCTTATAGGTAGCAGTTGATTGACTTTATTGTTAGAGAAAAGCTGAGGACATTCCCTAGGGCCACTAGCAAACTTCCATGTACCAGTAAGTCTGCAGTAAAGCCTTAGTCTTTGAAGTAATCATGCATATTTAATGGGAAGGGAAGAAGAAAACCTCAGCATCGTAGCCAGTCCAAACCTTTGACAAGAACAATGAGACAGGCAAAAAAAAAAAAAAAAAAAAAAAAAAAAAAAAAAAAAAAAAAAAAAAAAAAGCACTGAGTTTGCAAGACTGTTTTGATCAAATGAAATAAAAAATGCATTACTGAAGGTGATTAATATAGATTATTAGATCATGTTTGTTAAGAATTGTGTCATAGGTCCACGCATCCAAATGGGAGTTCATTATCAGTTTTGGGTTGCCGAGTTACCCCTGTTCAGCCTGGTCTTTTTGTAGAGGTAGGGCCTCTGCTTTCTTTTGGTGCTGATACAGAATCTGAAAGTCACAGAATCCTTGCTTAAACCTGTGGTGCCCTGGAGCTGCCTAAATCTCGTCTAAAATAGGCTATTCACCTGGGAACTAACTAACTAACATTTCTAACCTGCATAGCCCATGTGGGTAGGAGAGTAAGAATCTTGAGCCAGACTGCTGTTTTAGCAAAGTCTTCATCAGTTACAAACCAGAACTTTGTCTTCACATTTATGAAAGATTTGCCTTTGTGCTCTACCAGGCTTCATTTTGTCGAGTTTATACCAGGTTATTCCATTCTTTTCTTAAATAGTTACCTATTAATATTAATTCTTAACAGTCAAATTTCTCTGCATGAAATCGTAGCGTGAATTTTTTTCTGGTGTTGATAGGTGGTTCCTGACATTGCTCCCCTCCCATTCCGGGTATTCATTTCTCTGGTATCTTGCTTATTAACTCCAGGTTAGACAGTGCAGCGCAAACGCTGCATGGCTCTTTGTCTAAAACAGGATTTTAACACATTTTGTCAGCTAAAAGAAAATAAGTGAGAAGGAAACAAGGATGTACACAGAAGTCATTTTTCAGATAAAGGAATTTATTTAATAAGAAGGTTGTATAGCAGTAGACAGAATTTACTTGCTCCATCAGGTGAAAGCATTTCCATTTTTTCCGATTGGAAATACAAGAAAACTATGTAGGAAAATAAATAGACTTGCTGATTAATGAAAGCTTTGCTATTCTTTAAATCTTTTGTCATGTAATTACTGACATAAAAATAATTACAGACCTGTTGGAGTGCATTTTCAGCTTGCTTATTTTGCAAACCCTTATTTTTCTTCTGCACTTCTGGCACCTTCCAGTCAAGAATTTCAAAGAAAAAGGACTTTCACTCCATTTCATCTAGATAATAGTTCATCGCCCTGCTGATTTATGCATGCAAATTATTTGCATATGTCAGATTTAAACATATACAATTCTGGAGGCCCAGTAAACTTTGGAAGTTGGCAAATAGTCATCCCTCAGTAAGTCAGCTGAAGATTTGGCCCCTTGTGTCCCATCTGTAGCAAATTAGTGCACTGTATCTGCTTATGATATTCTAGAAAACAGGGAAAGAAAACTGATATCAAAGTTTAAAAGATGTGGAGCATCAGTAGACATTTTTTTACCATTTTCCATACATGCGTATTGATACTAGTTTAAAAATATTTTTCTTAGGCTTCAAATATAAAATATTTCTTCATATTTTGCATTTATACTGATGAGATGAAAGGTTCAAAACTAATGAAGTGAAGAGTTACTGGGTGTGTTCCTGTGAAATCTTTAGCATTTTTTTTTATAAACTCCAAAAATATATAAACTCTTCTCTAAATCATTTCTTGACGGAAACCCATGTTTCAGTTTATCTGTCTAACGAAGCTGCTGAGGAGGTTCACATTCAGGAGATGCTGTCATAAAAATGCGAAGACTTGTGGGTGACATGAAGCCATTCCAACATACTGAGATCCTTTCCAGGCAGGCTCTAAACAGCTTTACAAATTAATCATTACCTTAAGGTAGGATGGCACTGTGGTGTGTAATACATTTTCATAAGAATGAGAAATAACCAGCCGAGGATTGAAGGCTCATGTGCTGTATTCCTGCAGAACCATGCACTGGCAATATGGGAGGTCTTCTTTCCTCTTAGTTGACCTTTTGAGATGTTTCTCTGTAATTACACACTGTTGGGTCCCTAGTAGTACATTTATATATTTTCCTAAGTAGAAGCTATAACAGTAGCTGCATGATATGGACTAACTAGTGGTAAACTGGGGGCTATTTGCTGCTTCTGTCTGTCGAAGGCCACGGTGAAGCCTAAATTTTCGTCCCTGAATTCTTCCATCTGTCATGCGCTAAGGTGACCCCAGGGTGAATTTGGGCTGAAGAATTTTAAGCTGGTGTTCCAGGTGTTCATTGCTGCTCGGGTCAAGGAGATAAAGTTACTCAAGCTTTTCATCTAATGAAGAGTTGCTCTCTAAGCATTGCAGCCTGCAAGTGATCAGTGTAACTCTCTGTCCTCTCTGTTCTATGTTCTCTCTTTTTTTTCTCTTTGTACTCTCTATAATATGCCTCCCACTCCCTCTTTTAAATCCTTTTTGTAGGAGGTTAATTACAAAAATGTAGCTTTCCATCCTTGTTGGGTTCAAGTTATCATTTGTTCTTTTTTTATATTGTTCATTGGGGATTTTTTAAAAATAAGTTGTGGATGAGTATGCTGCCATCGTTAATGAGTACGTTGAACACTTTAAGACCTCGTGCAAATTCCTCTGGGTCTCCACTGGTGTCCTCTCTCCAGTGATAAAAATGACTTGTCTATTTATTTTACTCTTTTATTGTATCTTTTAAACAATTATTTATCCATTTAAGGACATTTTATCTCAGAAAATTTGTTTCTTTTAGAACATCTGGTGAGTGACCTTGGCAAAATGGGCTTGTGATATTGAATTGGCTCATATCATCTAGGTCTCCTTCACTGCATACCTGTTGACCCCTTCAGAAACAGATTAAGACGTGACTTCTCTTCACTAAAGCTGTGGTAACTTTCCCTCTATATTGATGCATCCAAGCTGTCCTATTCACACTTTTCCCTTGAATAATAGGAATCACCCTCATACACTCTCTCTCAGTTTTCTGTTCAGTACATGGAATTGATGATAGCAAAGGAAAAGCATATGTAAAGCAAATTAATACAACTCCTGTCCTAATAGAATTTTAATTTAATGCCATCACAATATGTTGAATTAATTGTAAGTGCAAGGAGACAGAATCCCAATTAGAGTAGCAGCTGATATTTTTTTGTTGTTTGTTTTGCATGACTGTCTGCTTTACCGTATTTAAGCACGAAACTTTGTTAGAAGATTTTTGATAACTTTTTTTTAATACTTACTCATTGAAATCATTGACTATTTGGGGACTGCTTCATAAAGAAAATCAGAAGGGTAGCAATAATGCTAACAATTAGGATTTCAGGGGGTTTATTAATCTTTTTGGCAAGCTATGTTTGTTAGTGGCGTGCAGCAGTATTTCCATATTATATTATAAGTTGTTTTGCCAAGTGCTGGTTGGCAGTATGTCATGTTCCTTAGTTTCCATTTGGAGCTGAGTACTTTTCTGATTGTTTTATCTCTGAAAGAAATTAACATTTGCTTTATTTTAGATACTAGCTCTTGCAGGATGCATATCATTTAGACTAATAGGATACTGTGTTCTGAGGCATGATGCTTTGGTTTATCTAGGCTTTGTCATTGCCAGTAGCAAACACTGTTCTGCTGTCACTTCATCACCACATGCCTAGTTCATGCCCAATGCACACAGAACTGTCACTCTTGAAAACAGCGATGAATTTCCATGTCCATGTTTAACTTTGATTTGTTCTTACACTTTTGCTATCACCTCCTCCCACTGCCTCTAAGTCAGTCAGTGAAAAGCACACCATGAATGCTATCTGCAGCCCAGCATTTGATATGGTTGTAATTAATTGACAGCATTCCTACAGTATGCTGATAAGCAAGATTAGTGCCCTTCTCAGGTCCACTTCGACACATGGTGAAGTCAGTGGGAGTTTCCCTTCTTTTGCATTAAGAATGCAAAAATACGATGCTAGGAGAGAATTAATTGAATGAAGAGCTGTGTATGAAATACAAGAGAAAATCTGTACTGAACTGAACTCTGTAGAACTCCATTGGCTTTAGGTAAAGTGGAAGAAAATCTAATAATTTATCTCTGTGGGAAATAAGGATATGTCTGCAGACTTGTGAATTTTGAATTAAAGATCTGCCTCAATTGTGGTGTCTTCAGATTGTAATAATACATCAGTTTGCAATACAATCAATGGACCAAGTTTATACTAACTGTTAAAAATTATAATTAAGACAGGTAGTTTTGTAGTAAGAAGATACTAGCTTGAAAATAAATTTTCTAAGGGAAGATTAACATAAAAAAGGAAGTCGTGTATCTGTGGACTACCAACTACTGTCATGTCAAAATCTTGTGGCCTTGAAAAACCAAATTCATGACTGCAAAACTTCCTCTGACGTCTTTCCATCTTTCGCACTTATGTAGGAGGTATATTGCTTGGGTATAATGGCCAGAAGGAAGCAGGATCAGGAAAAATAAAAGTGCATGATCAAATGCTTCAAGGCAACATAATAGCTGACAAACATTTGAAGAGAGTATAAGGTTTGCATTAAGAAAATTTACTTTTAGGTTGCACATACTTTTATTTTGTTCCTGGAATAGTGAAGAACTCCCTGTTACTATTTGTATAACACAATGCCAGAAAACAATCACACCTGGTTTCATGATTCAAGCGAGTCCTCTTTGTCTTGCTCTCCCCCAAAGTACTACAAATCATTTTTGCATATGACATTCACATTAATGTATTCTTTAACTCTGTTCTGTCAGAGAACCAAATTATGTTAGAAAATTCAAGCTGTTTCCTAGAGACTTTTAATAAAATTGTGGAACAGATGATAAATGATACAGAGTATGGAAAAAATGGCACAAGTTGAAGCAAATTTTTTGTCTGGTCAGTAGGTTTCTAGGAGAGATGAGCTTGGCTTAGTAAGTTGTAATACATTTTTATTTTCTGGCAGTTGTTACTTTACTACCTCATCTTCTTTAGCGAGTGAGTTAATAGTAAAAAAAAACAAAACAAAACCTCATCATGTGGACCTCATTTCTGAAACTTTGGCAATTGCATTGGCTTCTGTTGGTACAAAATGTTAAATCCTATCCTCTTCAGGAGAAAACCTGGTTTTCTCACAAGAAATTTAAAGGATCCCATGACCATAAGTGCAGGAATCCTAGCAGTCTCAGTTATGCTCCACATTCAAATAGGAGGGACATCAGTAGATGTTGGGACCTTTATGTTTTGCTGATCATGCTCTCTTGTAGTGGCTGTAGACCTGAAACTGATGGCCCATGGAAGCCTTCACTGTCAGTAATGGGGAAAATATGCAAATATAATAATCTTCTGAATCATCTTTTATAAGGTGTTACTGTAGTCTGAGACAGAATTACAAGCCACCAAAGCATGCAAATCACGTTTGTGTGAGTGACAGAGTGAGGGTGTCCCTGTGTTTAAATAGGGCATTACTCAAAATAGTACTATTCCAGCTTTCCATGGGAAAGTACTTTCTGTTCAGTGAGATGTTTTCTTTCTCTACCTAGTCATCAAAAACATCATCGGTCCCATTTCCAGTGAGGCAAACTTCTGTGGAATGTGACGTTTGTTATTTCCCTTACCTGATAAGAGCTGTACACCTAGATTTGTACAGAATGTAGCACATAATTATTTTTTTTTAATTATGCTTGAAAAAGGGCTTGCTCTAGAGAACTTATCCCCCAAAAATTGATTTTCTGACAAGATGCAGGAAAGGTAAATTCACTCTTTCTATTGTTTTCGAGCACCTTAATGCAGAGAAGGAAATAGGGGTGAGTCTGTTTGAGTCATGAGATAGAGTATATGGCTGGAAATAATTCAAAGGTAACCTCCTGCTAGTATTTCTGCATCTGTTGGAAAAAAGGAACGTTATTATAGCATGCAACTCTCAAACAAAATTTCAGAATCTATGTATTACAGAAATGGAATATACCATGCATATTGTAAACATGCTACCCATTTACTGAATGTTTTTGGTGGGAATAACAACATAAAATAAAACCTATAATAGGCTAAAAACATATTATTCAACCAGCTACCCTTCAGGATATTCAGGCTTGATCATCCTTTCTCTGCATGTGTGGAATTTGTACAGGCATCAAGAGTTTCATACTAATATTTAGAAAAAACTGAGAAACAAGATCCAGTGAACAGAGGTGATACAACTTTCCCCCCCCCTCAATATTTGCAAGTGTAATTTTATCACAGATATATCATAGCATATTTGGATATAAAAAGAAGCTTTAAAATGTTATAGAACACATGAACTAATGTGTAAGTTTGATATTACTTTACGTGGTTTCAGATTGTCCTGTAAAATAAAATGTTCTTATCCTTACCATTTATTTTTTGCAGTTTCTATGAGCTTAGACATTTAGGATGATCCACCAATTCAGTTTGAAGTACTAAAGGAGATGTATTCATTGCAAATATTGGTGTCAGTGTATATGTCCTTCTGAACATCAAGTTAATAATTTGAGTCATGGAGGTTAAAAGGAATTTTAAGTGCTGCTTTAATGAGGACAGACACTAACATCTTCTGATACCTCGTACTGAATTTAAGTAGTATGCCTATCTGATATGCTATTATAGTGGTGCCCGCTAGTGCTTCCATAATTATGGGCCTGTCAGCATTTCCATTACAAACCCCTATATTACAGCTGAAAATATCACTCCAGGATGAAGTTTTGTACAAAGGCTTTCAGCCTTGAATGAAGAAGCTTTCAAAATTAATTCTGCTGCTTCTCCGATTTAAAAAATGTAGTTTTGCTGTTGCTTACTCTACCTTCTATTAATGTCTTGTTTTCAGGGGAAAAAAACCCACAGGGTCAAAATACTGATGTTTGTTTCCTGTATTACGAATATAACACATCCAAAAGATAAGAATTGAAAGCTGAACACTTTTATTTAACCACAAAAAACCCAAACAAACAAACAAACAAAAAAAACCAGTTACCACCAAAAACAGCAGCACAAGCAGGAAAAAGTACATCTGCAAGCTGACGCTCTTTGGGTTCATACCCACTTCATCTGCAAACCTGTCTACAAAGATTTCAGTGGTCTAAATCCTTTTTCATAAATTCCAAAACAGCAGTGAAATCCTAATTTCATTTTTATCAACATAGACTGGTTTAAAAGTCATTATTTAAGGGTTCCAGGACAAGCACTTAGAATTAGGTGGTGCCAAATTAACATAGCCTATACAGTTATAGTTTGCCAGCTTTTGGAATGTATTTTCCATATAAGTGGTTCCTGGAAGGGCTGGGTGGTCCTCGAGTGGACACCACTTTTTCCTGATATAATTTTATGTCTTCCTTTACAGTAACGTATGACCCATCTCTGAAGTTGGAACCACTGTCTATCATGGTTTGGAGTGATGCTTATCATTAAAGTGTCTGAACGTTTTCCTAAACAATAATCAATTTATTTTCATCACATTTCTGTAAAGTGGACAAATTTTCTGATTTTACAGAAGACAAACATCTGTATTAAGACATGATAGTTGAAAATATTAACGTATTTTGATATTTAACGCTTGGAACCTAATTCAGAGGGGAATTATATAGCCCATTTAAAACACAGTTCTCATTGACTTTAGCTATCTGGTAAATATTTAGCTTTTTTTTAACCAGATTTCTTTTGTGAAGTGGGATACCTAAATGATGAGGAACAAGGAGATAGCAATTGCTTGTGAAGAAATTGGGTTTAAGCAACTTGTCTGATGTAACCTAGATTTCTTAATTTCTGTAATTTCTCATCCTTATGCATGACAACTGGGTACTGTTGTGCTGGTGATGCCCAGAGGATATGCACTGATGTGGATTCTTAAATCCATATGACCTTGAGCTGGCACAGTATGTTTTTCAGCTCTTAGCAAATGGAGCAGAAGCCCTATGTAAAATCATCTACATTAATATGCAGCTACCTCAAATAGGAAGAAAAGCTGGTACATAATTATTTAATTGTGCCATAGCATTTATGTACACAAGTGCATTAATATCCAATAAGCCATTCATCGCTTTTCCCTAACTCTTGAGTGCCTGGCTTTACAAGCTTGGTAGGATTTCCTTAAGCATAGCTTTTATTTGTAATCATATTGGGGGCTTTTAAAACGTTCTGAGGAAAAAAAGCTTGACTAGATGGCCTCATGTGAGCTGCTGTCTGTATTATCATCAGTGTTAGAACCTTGAGATGTGCTGCGCAGACTTCTGCACTTGAGATAATGGACGGTAATGGATAAAATAATAATTTAAAATGTACATGATGACATATGGTAGAACAGAATAAGCAATAGAAAAGAAGTGCGATAACATACAAGGAAAACATATATCCTATATATAGTAGGATCTGTGAGAGGCTTGAGAGTGTGCAGTAAGAACATAATATTTTGATAATTCTTCTGGAAAGCTCTAAAAAACTTCTGTTGAGAATATGGAACTGTATTTGCAAAGGCTTAAATTTAAAGATTTATATTTAGCCAAGGGGCTAAATATGAATAGATTTTCACATGAACAGCATAAGGTAAGTGTTTATGCAAAGACTACATGTCTGTTGAATTTCAAGTCCCTTTTCTAGCCCACTCTAGGCATGAGAGCCTTCCAAAGGAAAAAGAAATACATTTATTTCCAATACAATGAATTTTTTCTACTTAATAATTACTATTCTTCTTACTAGCAACTGAAACATTCCTGAGCCATTTTGATTGCCGCTTTCTGAGCCTAAGGTGGACACAGTAAAACATCCATGCAACTAAAATTTAGAAGATTTGTAACCAACAAGAGAACAATCTTTTCTAATGGAAGTTGTCAGCAAGCTTGCTGATAGGTGATCTGTTACTTTCTCTGCTTATACTTTAGATACGTATCTCTTCCATAAATTCAAAATACAATTCTGTTAACAGAAAAATACTGCTACTTATTTACACAACATACTGCCTATGTCAACGTTAAAATAAATAGTTGATGGTAACATAAACTTGCGTTTTATTTAACTGGCAATGACCAGCTACAGCATCAACATCACTGCTAGTAATATAAACAGTAAAGCTAGTAAATACACAACACATTCACTAAACTGGCTTCACTGGAATTATTGTCAGAGCCGTATTTTATTAAGTGAAACTGCAAGCTGCCTATGATATTTTAGGCCAGATTCATCAAGACAGTGGCTGTCTTCAAGTCAAATACAGATCAGCAGGAGATGAGAATGGTTATTTGGCTTCAATTATAAACTCCTTTATTTTTCGTTAAAAGAAATAAAACAGAACTCAAAGTTGGCAAAAGCTAAGAAGGAGCTAAAAGTACAGCTTTACTTCTGAGTGCAATATTGAAGTCAGTTTTCTACACCTGGATTTTCCGCAAATGTTAGCCAGGGTACTGGGAGCAATTTAGCCATGGTAGCACAGAGCAGTTCAGCCAAACAATTTAGCTCACGCTGAGCTTGCACTGCAGTAAATATCTGTATTATTTCTTATTCTTTTTATGTTGTTTCATAGAATGAATTGCTTGCTAGCCCTTAAATCTCATCTTCTTTCAGCATCCTCTTCATAACCTTCTAAAAATCCATCTAACCTTTCATTTGAAGAAAATTTAAGGTTGTTTCACTTCTTTGAGCTTCTTGCTTAATAGCTATGCATAAACAGGTATTCTCTGAGAGGCTGAGATTAAGTTGGTCTGTGTTTTAGTGTATTTCTGAAAGGATAAAATGTTACGCTTTTGTTCATAAATTCTTGCAGGGGCAGCTGCAGTTTTAGGAATTTCCATGAGGTTGTGGTGACATCTAGAAGATTATTTTGAAGCCAATATCCGATGGTAACCTGAGAATCCATTTAATGGCACTTTTTCTTTCTGATGCCATTGGAAGGAGAAATGTCAGTTAGATGGCTTTAATGAAACATTTGATCTAAAGATGAGTGGAGAGGCAAGCATGTCTCTGCAAGTTTCCCTTTGGGATTGCTTGTGTTTCTAGACTTGAGAAAGTGCATATTGTGCTCTGTTGTTGCCCTGAATGCATGTCTTCACGAAGATAAAATAGTAGTACTGCAGTGACATCTTCCAGTTAATCACGTGGCAAATGTAGAAAACTGTTTCACATCGTATTGATTTCACAGACACCTTAGCCACAAAGATGAAAGCATCCATTTTGTAAAGGTTGATAGTTTTGTGATATGAATCTCACCAATAGTTAGAAAGGGAAAGAAAATAATCTAAAAATGGAATGGCAAAGAATAACACGGTATTTCAGCCCTGCATGATTACCTTTAATAGTAAGTGGAAAACTAATGCTACCTTTATCTTCCTGATCTAATGAAATTACTGAATTATCCTTTAATTTCCATGGGTAAAAAAAAAAAAATAAATTAGGAAACTTAATCCTTCATAGGCATTTATTCATATGAAGGAATCTGCAGTCATTCCGGCTGGCTTTATGACAGGGAGGTCGTTTGTTGACTACTTGGTGTTGCCAGGGCTTTGTGGCAGAGTAAAGGACTAGAATAACAGTATACATAGCAAGCCCCAAATACAGACCTTCTGGCTATAGAAAAGTATGTTGTCTCTCGTTCTGTAGCATATGTTATGGCTCATAGGGAAAACGTAAGGTCTTTTTTAAGAAAACAGCCTTACCAAATTAAGGCAGCATGCAGAAAGCTTGGTTCTCCGATTGTGTGAGCTCTGGCACAGAAAATGAAGGGACCTTCAGGGAGTCAGCTGCAGTTCGTGGATTCTGAACCCAACACTGTTGTCAGTGCAGCTCAAGAAGTTTCCTTTATTTTGTTCAGGAGGCCACAAGAGGCTGTCAGATCTATAATGCTTTGTAGTCATCCTTTTTCTCTCTACCATATTTTGGACATAAAGAAGTAGTTGTGGAAGGTGGAAGACTGATATGAGAGCTAGATTTGATCCAATTGGAGGGAACTGTGACACATATTTTGCTATATGTGGAATTCTCTGGTGTTCCTGAAGTCAGTGTATCTGGGTAATACAGGAGAAAAATAGCAAAGACAAACCCAGAACTGAAATTCTGACTCCCATTTCCTCTCTTCCACAAATTATTGTTCAGGTGCTATAATACAAATCTTCTGTTTGTTCTCAGTAACTGAGAACTAGGCAATGGGAATCCTCTGAGTTCTGAAACAAGAGCTCTGGCCCTTCACTAAATTAAATTGAATTAAACACACTGCCCTTTTGGAAGGTTTATTTGGTTGTCAAATCTAAGCTTTTGTATTCTGTGTTGATGGTCATTATGTGTTTGTGTGTTAGCAATTACTGGAAGAATAAGAAAATGAAGCAATAATCAGTCATGCTTCCCAGACACTGTAGTTTTCATATCATGAAGTACCATGGGAAAATCACGTGGAAACAGTGTATTGCCATCCAGCAGCCTTGAATGCAGTTTTGCACCTTTCCTTTCCCTAAATGAACTTTGTTTTGCAACACAAAGTCCTGTGTTTCAACCTCACTTTAAACATCTGAAATATTTTTAAATAGTATTTGTTGATTTTTGCAATTTAAAGAAAAAAGTTGCAAGCAAAAACTTTGGTTTGATTTTTTTAAATTTTTTTTTCCCTTTTTGTTACTCGATATTTGAGGCCACTGCATTATCTGTTCTATTTTATTGTAATACCTGGGGTGCTTTTTCTTTATGAAGTATGACTTCACTTATCTTAGTTGTTTATTTGGTGTGAGTTGTTTGGACATCCCAAGTAGCTGTTGAGCTATTCGGAATCATGAGAAGAGAATGAACATGTGAGGTTTAGTATAGTCAACTAGAGTATACACTTTCAGTATATAAACCCATATCTGCTTGTACACATCCGTGCATCCCACTGGAAATGCCAGATTTCTTCCCACATACTGCCCTGCTTGTCAGCATTTGTGCTCACAGCAAGACAACCATTTGGCTCCAGCAGAAGTAACACTGCAAGCTTCCCACAGAGCCACATTGATAGCTGGCTCTCAGTGACAGTTGTGACCAGTTAAAACAGCAAATTTCTCATTACGATCCTTTCAATCAAGAGCAGAATTTTATGCATTAATTTATTCGGTTTTAACTAGTTGTATGCAGCCTGGATTGAAGGAAAGATTCAAGAAGTCCCGTTTAGTCTGGTTGTCTGCAATAATCCAAGATTATGCTTTGATGATCCAAGACTGGGAAGCAGGTATATCAGATCCTGATGATGAAGGAAGATGCAGCTGAAGAATATGACTCCCCTGCTGTGACACTGTAGCTTTAATTTGTCTGTCTGAGGTGCTGGATAGCAGTTCAGCCGTGGCAGGAGGAATTCAGCCTGCCCAGATGGTTATCTGCTTCTCAGGAGAACTGTGCAGTCCACACCAGCACAAGGCAAAACAACAACAACCAAAAAAAAAAGAGAGAAATAGAGAATTTAGGTTTCAAAGTTGCATAATTAACCATTAAAGTTCCTTATATGTATTCGTTCTATGCAGTGAATGTGAGAGTGGGAAGAAGGGGGTATTATAAAGATTAACAAGTGGCTGGAAAGTGAGAGTGTGGATCCTGTGGTAACTGCTTGCCATGAGCTCCTATTAAACCTGTTCTCTGAACTACCTAGCTCAAATATTCCTAGACAAGCTCCAGACCCCAGGCCCTGCTTAAAATACTGCATTCCAGAGTTTTCCCTGTTTTGTAGTAGGGAGTGGGTAGTAGTAGGTGGGTAGTGTGACATCCCCTCCCTCCCTCCCTGCCCGCCCCAAAAGTTTGCAAACATCGAAGAGAGATTTACGGTAAAACAAATCTGAGAAAGAGCGTATTAGAGCACTTAAGTTTGTTAGATTGGAAATTCTTCAACAGGCATTCGCCCAGCCTTTGAGCTGTAGAACAAAGCACTGAGTATTCACATTAAAGTTTAGCATTATCTGGTTAACCAAACCGATAGTTCATCAAGTTTTTAGAAGAGAAAATGCTTTCATAAAAATGTTTCGCTGTCACATGCCTGTAGAAATAGTAGGAACCATCTAAACCAGTATAAAAGCAATGTTTGAACTTTAATACTGGTGTGTACTGTTATAAAGGTTTTACTGAATGACATGCGCTTAAAAGAGACTAAAATTTGATTACTGAGCGACTTGTGAAATCAGTTAGGCATGGACATTTTTAGTGAGATTCATTCATATTTTAATCTTCTCTTCCATCTTTTCCCTTAATGATACCTTCTAGTGTTTCCTGAGGAGTAATTTATGGCCAGATAGCATGTGTCAAAGAATTCTGTAAACTTGTCTGAATTCTTTATTTTTATGAAAAGTAGTAACTTTAGCGAACAAGCAGATGATGAACTGGAGGAAGCTAAAGCTATGCTGGCATGCAGCAAGTTTGTGTTCTTGCTGTCTGCTCTTTCTGCATGCTATAAAAAATAAAAATGTATTAGACAAAGAGCTTTTATTTGGTTGCCATTGCTACAGCAACCACTTCCTCTCTCTGAGTTTGAACCAATGACTTGTTGAGAGAGTGTTTTTTAGGTAGTAGAAGGCCATGGGGCAGAAAGAAAGCAAGCAATGATACTTTTAATTATATTTTTAGGCTTTGGTGAGGATTTTTTTGTTGAGCTTTTGTGTGCATGTGGTTTTGCTTGGTTTTTTTTTTCAATTATTGAGGTCTACAGCAGAATGCTCCGGATTAATTCCTGGGTTTTGCACAAGCCCAGCTTTTTCTAATGTATATGCATTTAAAGTCTTCAAGCTAGATGATTTCCGTTTTAAACATGTGTCTTTGGTAGCAGATTACAGCCCAGAGTACTTGTATAAACTGTAGTTGCATGACTACTGCAGAGCACTGTGCTGTGTTCTGAAGAACTGGAGGAAGAAAACCAGGTTCTCTATAAAGAGATCTTATCTATTTATACATATTGTTGTTATGGTTTTCAGCTTTATTCCCTGGTGCTACTGTACACCATGAACTCTTATACCCAAAGGATATGTTCCAAATGACGCAGCTGGCTCTAACTAATGAGGAAGTGGTTAACTTTGGAGTAGAAAGTGCAGAAAAGCTGTTTGTTCACTTACGTACAAAGCTCTCCGGAGTCAACAGGAGAGTCTTTCCATTGAACTCAACAGGATCTGTTCCAGCTGCAGCGGCCTTTTGGAAATTTTTCTGTAGCAGAAAGTTTGAACACCAAAGAAAATTCTTTATGGCGGAAAGATATTCCCAGTGACATGTATTGAGAAATTGTTTTATCTGTTACTTATGCTATGCAATGTACTTCAGGAGAGTACGCAGTCCGGCAGAGAAGCAGGAGTTACTCGCTCTTCTGCTGTCGCTGGTGATTATTACTACTATTGCTGGTATCCGGCAGAGGTAGCGCAGGAGTATCTGTCCTGGAAGAGCTTTTTAGTTCTATTGTCAAGGCTCCATTTGCAACGTTGGATGCTCTTACTTGCTGCCTGTCTTCACTAATAAATTGCCAACTATTACTTACAGCTCCTGTGTAACAAGACTGTAGGTATCTCTGCAGAAGATAGATACTTGCTGTATAAGCTCAAGAAATTATATCCCATTTAACTCAAGCATTATTACTTTAACTCTGTTAGTATGGGTAACTTCCTTAGAGAAAGGTAATTACCTTTCTGTTTGTGTGCTTATAATGATTTATTCTGACCATGTGAGGTTTTGAAGGGTTATGTTTGGACCCTTATAAATGTTTGAGTTTTTAATGAAATTGTGGTAAATTGGTTTGCAGTCCTTCAATATACTGGATTCATGAGAATAATTAAGTTGTATTATTTTTAATATTTCATAGCAGCCAGTATGCATTATTTTATATCAGCTTTAAAATTTTCACTGGGATTTTGCAGATACAGTAATTAAAATTGCATGTGAACTAATACTGTATTTGAAATTTCAGGAGTGGGATTTTAAAAATTCACGCCCTACAAACATACAACATATTTTAAAAGGGTTTATTTCTCTAGTCTTTGTAAGTATGATGAGCCACTGTAATTCTTCTGTATTGGTTAAAATCTGCAGTTTTGCTGTAGTTTTTTGTACCTCCCTCTGTGCTGTTTCCAAGTTCTGTTCTACAGGAGACACTTGTTGTGTTTGTAATGTTCTAGACATTCCTTACAGGATTTGTTTGGGATCTGACACTGGTCAGTAAAAAACAGATAAGCACTGGTAGAATGCTTAATGCTGTGACACCATCTGTCAAAAACATCTGGTGACCATATAGCTTCACATTTCTGGATTATGATGCAATTGAATTAAGCCTATATAGTCCCATGGCAGTAATTTTGTGCCTTTTATTCTACATGTGGTATTAAAAGAATGTCTGATCTGGAAGCTTTGGAGTCTGTCAGTTAGTCAGGAATGTGGTCCTTCCTGGAAATTTTACTTAAGAGTTACGTAAGAGCTTCCCGTTCTCTGTTGTGCTGGAAAGCAACAATTCTACTTATCTGTACATTGTAAAAGTACTTGCACCTTCAACGTGGAAAAGTTTTGCTTGAAAGGTTCTGTATTCCATAATTAATCTAGACAAAGACATTAGATGGCAGGCACATGCTGCCCGGAGCGTGCTTGCTTCTCCAGCACGTGCAGTTGCGTTGGGTTCTGCAGCAGACTTCAGGTTTCATGCCCAAGAGTTTATTTGGCTGCAGTTTTGATTTTCCATAAGTCAGTAGCCAGCAAACAGATTTCTACCCTAAATGTACTTACTACATTTATTAGAGACTGCATGCGTGTAAAAAAGGCATCACTGCAGAAGTAGTAAGTTGCTACTTAATACTTATGTAGTGACTTATTTCAACATGGGGGGGTGGGGGGTGGGTTTGTCACTTGCAGGTTTATAGAATGCATACTTAATTTGCAAATATTTGTTCTAGTGAACTAAAATGGAAACATTTTATCGCCTTTTGGTATTAATTTTGAGATTTCAGTGTATCTTATAAATCTGGGAATGGGGAGGAAAGTATGCCTTCATTTCCTTCTTACATAATTCAGGTCTTGCTCTCATGTACTTCCTTTCGTCAGATGACTTTAGATAACCTTAGTATCTTCATCACCCTAATCTCTAGGTTAGATGCAGAGATGCAGGAGTGACCTCAACTATTTGCAGACGTAGAATTGTATCTAACATTTTTATCTCCAGGATGCAGGCATAAAACAAGCGCATTTTAAAAATTAAATTGAGGTCAGTTTTGTTTTAGAAGATCAGAAAGTAAGATGAAAACTATTTGTGATAATCAGATATTCTGGACTGTGAATATATTTTTGTTTCATTGGAAGCAGTAAACAAAATTTCACTTTCTTAATAAGATATCAGAAGACAGGTTGGATTTGTCTTATTAAAGTTGTGAATAGTAAATGCTAAATTCTGATGCTCAGTTTTTTTTATTTTAGATGGTGTATACTAAGAAAGGTATCTTTTTTTCATATTTATAAGCAGAATTCTATTGCCTAAAATACATCATAAGGAACTTGCTTGACAAAAAAAAAATGTAGCTGCAGAATTATTCCCCTCTGATTCTGACAAAGTTTATAGAATCCTTTGTGATCTCTTCGGTGCTTCTAAACGCAAAGTTTACAGGCAGAGTTTCTTCCTGAAGTCATTAAATTCTCTGTTCTTGAAAATTGGTGGGTTTGGTGTGAGAGATTTTTATAAGTCACAAAAATGAGTAATTACTGAAGAAGAGTAATTAAGAAAAAAGAAGCCTGAGGGGAAAGAAGTTCTACTTAAGCATTAAGCAGATACCATTAGCCATGCAAAAAGAGAAAAATAATTTCTAAAAGTACGAATAGATGCACACGTGGCTGGGCTGTTTATAGTTAAACCTAACTTCTGAGTTGGTTTCTGCACTCCACTGAAAGGGTTAAAGGACGTATGCAACTCTGAATACTCCCAGCTTAAACGGAGCTGAATTAAAATAAATAAAGATTTAAAACTCTGGCGCTTCAGAGAAGTTAACCTTTATATTCAAACTCAGCTTTGCAGCTCAAGCCCTTTGACGCATCGCGCTGGCTGGCTGTTCACAGCGCTTCCTTTCTCCAGCCAACAGCAATGTGTTTAATATGCAGAGCACACAGGTTTAGTTTCTTCTCTTCCCACCCCACCTCCCTCCCCCACCCCGGAATAGTCTTTATTTTAATGAAAAAAACCTACAAGAGTTTTTGCTGTCTGGTTTACTACAGCAACCTTCTTGATCACCATCACTAATCCATGGAGAATGTTACTTTTCACTATGAGTGAAACATCCACATGTCGCCCTGTGTGTAGGACTAGTGCACGCCGCTGGAAAGAGATCAGTGACAGTGATCAAGAAGGATGCTGTGCTTTTCCACTCTGACTTTTCTTGGAATATCTCAAATGGAAACAGTATTTTCCTGGAATATCAGGAAAAGAGTTTGGGTTACTAAAAAAACTTCAGTAACCTCTACAAAAATTATGTGGAAGTTTTACTTTATTTTACTGCATACTAAGTTAAAGTTTTAAGAGATTTGCTAAACAGGTCCTTGAGCTTCAGCCTTCAAATTAACTACAGTCTCATGAATGAATTGTGGTTACCAAATAAAATATGGTTTTGTATTGACTTAGAAAAAAAACATCAATAGAATTGTAATAATCAAAGTAGTTTAGTACTCTAAAACCAAGTGCGTTGTGCCTGAAAAAGAGTAAGCTGTAATTAAGACATGGCATATTTGTGGCTTAATCGGAGGCAGGTGCTCATAAACAGGGCCCAGTAGATGTGAGGAGTGTTTTCAGTATGCATCACTGATAGACTTCTTCTAAGTGGTCAAGCAACACCGTAGTCCCTTTTAGCTGTTCTTTCTGGTTTTGTGAACAGAGGACATTTTAGACAGCCCCCTGAAAATGTACATGCATCCTTTGTAGGAAATATATGTATCTTCATAAATCTAAATAATACAGTATTATCGGTATTCATATAAAGAGCACATAGTGTAATCTGTTGAAAAATTTTACCAGCTGACTCACTGTAAAATATTGTTAATAAAAACTGATTCTTAAAAATTGTATGAGCTTGTACACTCAGAATAAAACAGCTGGCTTTTTTCAATAGAACAGCTGGTGTAGAAACATAAAATTACTACCATTTGAACAGGACATGAGCTATATTTGGCAAAACATTTGCATGAAAGCTCAAAATTTGCAGCTTAATTTATTTTAATTTTCATTGTACACCTATTAACCACAGATCTAGACCTGCTCCTATTGATTGCAGTATTACTCCTTTAGGTTATAAGGCATTTTGTGCCAGGATATTGTAAATTTAAGAGTAGGTCATGTTTCTTTAGCTGAAAATATTAGAGGAGGATACTGTCCTTCTGAACATCCAATATGTTGTTGCTGAACTGTCATTCACAGGAATTTAAACAGATAAAGTATCTTAAGGATGTAATTTCTTCCTTGAAAAGGCAAAGCAAACATGAAAGCAGTAAGAATTGCACTTCACAGTATGCAAAAGTCAACTGTTCCTGCTGCAGTTGTTTGTTTGTGAGGCTACAAAAGCATGTTCCCATGAATTCAGGCAATACTGAAGAAGACTGCTGATGCAAGTCAGCAGATGTGTAGTGCACTGGGATTCACAGATGCATGCAGGAATTAACTGAAAGAAAAATTTCAAGCTCAACTCTAACTAGTCAGATTCATTCTATATCACTAGGGTAACATACCACTAAATGACTTGTACAGTTTTCTAGGGCCTCGAATCACAACAGCGCATCATATTTCCATTCACATTTTAGGACCTAGATGTTTATAGTTGTTATTACAGCCTTTCTGCTGAAGCTTCCTATAGATCTTTTTCATCTGGCTGGGTTTTGGTTTTTAATTGAAGTTACTTTTGAAGCATTCATTGTATGCTAGTTTAGAAAGTACTGTTGCCTTCTTGACAGCTCACTCTGTGTTTTCCTGTTTTAGCTTTAGTCTCAGGACTGCTAGACAGGCAAACTACTACACAGGCAAGGTGGGTTCCCTCATTTGTACTGTGATGAAGCAATGGACATCCTGTAATAGAGACAGCATTTTGCCAGATTTAATTTTTACTGTTCAGTTGGTGTAGGAAGTTTTACAGAGATTACTGTCCTGAGCAGTAATGGCATTAATCACAAAAAATCATCTACAGACACAATGACCCCTTGAAATATTTAACATTGATTCTCTTACATCTGTTATTTCTCCCACTGGTTGGTAGTGAATACCATCTTGATTTATCATATGGCTTCTCCTTCTTCTGTGCACATTTTTCTTACTGATGGGTTTTTCTGTGTTGCCTTGTTGTTCAGTTCAGATGCTTTCCACAACCTATTTTCAAGACCAACTGCACCTCTGATGTGTTTAAACCCCAAAATAAAATGACACTTGGAACTATGGCACTCACTTAACTGTGGCATCTCACTAATAATCTGTAATTAGATAAGGTCAGTGGAGAGGACTTTTATTGTTATTCCTTCTTGTAACGAGTCAATCCTTCTCTTGTTTCAGAAGGTTGATCTCTTGTATAGGTAAATATAGATTTGCTTTTGAAGACAGTAATGTAGAAAGCTACCTTTGCTTCTGGAGCTACTTTCTTGTCTTCGTGCCTCAGGGACAGTCGTTTTAAAATAACAGTTCATAAAATTCTTTGCACTTAGGATATTTCTACATGCAGCGTAAAGGTGCCTTGTTTGCTCTAAACAGCTTAGAAACTGTAAGTCAAACAATTTATTAGTGTACACTCCATACTGCTATTCAGCCAGGCTGAAGGAGATGTAAGATCAGTTCAGTGGCAGTCTGGGTACCTCTGCAAGGCTTTACACTGGGCCAGAACACACCCCTTCTGTGTCCTCTGTTTACTATTCATGCTTTCCTTGCAGATTTTCCCAACAGTCAAAACCAGCAGTATTCCTTTCACATGACCCTAGCCCACAACGTAGTTATTTTACCAGGAAAATCACTGGTTTAGAAATATAAAGTGCTACCTTCACACTGGTGAGTTATGCTACATAAAAGAGACTTCCAAGTTCAATTTTACAGTGGGTTTATTTTCTTCCTGCACATACAGCTATCTAGGCAAAGAGAACGATTATTTTGGTGACAAAAAGTTTTCTAATTCTGCAATGTTTACAAGTCTGACTAATTTCCCTCCATAGCAATGTCATGCAGTAAAACCTTAAGGTGGCGGTTAATGAGAGACATTCACTTCTGTTGCTTGCAAAGTGGTAGCTCAGAGAGCCAGTCGTCCAACTGAAACGAAAACAAAACAAACAAAAATCTAATTCAAAAAGCAGACCAAGTAGGAGCCAATACAAATCCCCCAGTACATGAAACATCAAATGCCAGCACACTGTACATTCCTCTATGCTAGTTAAAACCAATCTAGGAATGTTAATAACAAGGAAGACAAATCACCTTGTCAGAACCTGGAGTTTGTGTCATGTAAAAGATTTTCTTAAATTATTCTTAATAGCTATGAATCATCATCTACATAAGTGTGGGGATCAGAAGGCACAATCTTGGTGCTCTATCAGCTGGTGTTGTCGCTGCCCACATGTGAGGGCTCTGCTTTAACCTCCAGATGAGTATGAGGATGCATTAGGCTTCACCCATTTCAGAAGGCAGACAGAATCATGTCTAGTAATAATAACATGAAGGATTTATAGTCAGTGAGTGAGATAAGAGAAACCACTAAGTAATCACTATTTAGAACTTTTTCAAAAAATCACAGGTGTGTCTGGTGGTAAAAGTACTGAGCTGGAAATCACTAGATTGAGGCAAAATTCCCTGTTCAATTACCGACATATTTTTAAGGTTGAGATACTAATTTCTGTTTCATTTAATCAAACATAAAATAAGAATAATGCTTTCTTTGCCTGTCTTCAATATCTAACTGTAAATGTTCATGTTTATGGAGCTTAGGTGTTCATCAAGACCTGAAAACCCTGCTTTCAAACAGCAAAACAAAACACACAACAGGAAACTTCAGTGTATCCTCCTAAACAATGCTATTTACTCAAGCAAGTATGTTTTCAAGCAAGTTTTTCCAGACATAAAATACCTCTGTTAAATTGCCATTATGAGATTGCTTGAAGTGACAGGCTGTGCATGTTTGGACAAGTAACTTACCTGGGGATCACCATGCTTGTCTCATGGTGGTGCTTTGAGGAATACTGAGAACATGTTTTAAATAATTCTAAACATGGAAATTATTATGCAAGTGAATAATTTTCCTATTCATAATTTTTAGTAAAAAATGACCTGAAATGAAGTCTTGGAACCCATTCACCAAAGAGCACACAAAGAGTCTTCCAAAGACTGTGACTTGAAAATAAATCAAAACCATATAAATCCGTTTTAAGATTGGTTTGTGTTAATGAGACAACATTCTATAAATCAGAATTCCTTAATGAAATTGGTACTGGTTTGCCATAATCAATGTCCTTGGATTCGGTGTAGCTAGACAGATACAACTGATGATGAGGTTGATTCATTATATTTTCTTGCTAGAAGTAAATCTTTACTAAATTGAGGTCAATGATAATACACCTACTGCCATCAGTAGAGGCGGGATATTTTTTTTTTTTTATAGCTGCCTCTGCAAAGGAGCACATTTGTGCATAAGTACAGATCTGTTTCAGTGTAGTTGTTGCTGGTTTTCTGCTTTTTTTTCTGTTTTACCTTTGCAGTTGTCTGAGGACAAGACTAGAAGCCACTGGCATGTTTTAGCATGAATCACTGTGTGAGAAATACTTCTCATTGTCAAAATGCAGTGTGCTGAACAATCATTACCTTTAATAGGTATGAAAGACATCGAGAATCTTTTGGACTCCAGCGTCTAACTGCAGGGAGGGAGGGACCTTACTACTGTCTTAGAACAATAAATTACATAAATTGAAATGGCAGCACTATCCTTGATGGTTCAGTCTAGTTACAGAAAAGTAAATGTAGGTGAAATGGTTCAGCAATTCTTTTGAATATGAGAATTGACATATAAGATTAAGCCAATGATGAATCTGTTACATTTTCTGTGAGCATTCAGATAAGAACTTCAAGGAATGGAAGAAAAATTTGCGATTATGAATAGCTTTGGCATAATTTCTCCTTTGAGGGAATGTTACTTTTTACATTCCATAGGAAGTTTGAAAGGTTGTACTGTAAGACTAAGATCAAAAACTGAGTAATAGTCAGTCAGGCTGAAAAAAATTGACATGTTTGTACGAGGATTTCTTGTGCATCTTCTGCTGAAGACACTGAGAGTTCTACAAATGAAAGATGTGTAGGGTGGACACCCTTTTTTTTTTTCTTCTTTTTTTTTTTTTGTTCCTATCTCAGGAACACCAAAAACATAATTCTGGTCTCATTTATAATTTTAAACAAAATCAGACTGACCATCATTATGCTGTTGCTAACATAAACCTTGTTTCTTGTATGACTAAACTCCCAATAGGCAAACACCATCTGCCTGTTGAAGGAAAAGAGGGTTCATCACTGAAACAATGTCTAACTCATTAGGAGCTGAGGAGCATCAGATCTACTGCAAAAGCTATGTAGCAATATCCTTAGAAATCTCTTAACTCCACATTCAGTGCATTTGTTGGTTGAAGCTCTCCTTTGATATTGAAGAATTTTTCCCATATTAAAGTGAAGAGTTTTCAAACGAAGAGCTTTTCTCCAGGTACCACTGCATGAAATTTTACAGACTACTATGAAACAGTATATGGTCTTGGAAGATTATCTTACAGCTAAGAACACAGAAATTCAGGTTGTGATAGAGCAACATAAATAACAGTGGCACATCAGTTTACCCTTGCAGAAAAAAATTAGTATTGTTTCGTGATGTAAAATATTTCTTAAGTGATACTGCTCTGCAACATCAATAGGAACATAGAAAAAGCTGTGACTTTTTTTTTTTTTCAGACATTTAAATTTCCATGAGTTCTAAAAGACACATCTTTGCTTTGGATTTTATTCATGTAAAAAAAAAACATAAATGTGTGTACACTTTTAAATAGGTCATTTTATCGGATATAATAGTTCTGTGCTCTCTGGTTTAGTAAAGTACTATCACTTTGGAAGCTAACTCTTTTCTCATCCTGCTATAGAATGGTATTAACATTTTATAAACCAGATAAAAACAGTTGAATAGTACACAAAGGAACCAAGTTAGCTACTTTAAAGTGCATGTTTTGCAGAATACAGCGGCTTTCGTGGAGGACTGCACAGTCCAAGGTGGATATCCCACTTGCCTGGTGTCAGACCCATAGCTATGGAAAGCCGTTGCCGGGGGAGAAGGGAGTAGCAGTAGGATTCCCACAGAAGAGCTGTCCAGCACCAGCGGTGCCGTCTGCTTTCTCCAGCATCCCCCAAGTGAGAAGTGCCACGCTGAGCTGCCTTGGATACCTTCTGTAAGATCTAAGGTGTAATTGGAGTGTGCGTGATTTTGAGTCTCAGCGGAGCAGAACCTTTCTTGAAGCACTGACTGTGCAACATCTGTAAAACAATTTCTACTTGACAACAACGATCATCATCTGAAGAGTGCAGCGGGTATGCAGCTTAGCCACTCCTAACCATGTACTCAGATTTACAGTCTTTGGGATTTGATATTTTGCTGGCAGTTTGTGGTGGTATGGGTCCATGAAAGATCAACAGTCTCTTAGTAAAACATGTCATTATAGTTGGATATCTCTGATTCATGATGCTGGAGCAAATGGATGCTTTAGTACAACCCCATTGTTTGTTGTCAGTGTCAACATACATTCATCTTGATGTTTCTGAGCCAGTATTTCCAGCAGAAACTGAGATGCCTGTGTTTGACCATTAAAACTGAGAGCAAAATTGCAAAGGAAGTAGGAAATCAAAAGCATGCAGTGATATGTGCAATTATGAAAGACTTACCAGAGATGTCCATGGCAACTAGATGTCATAACCATATAGGATAACAAAAATTTCAATAGAAAGCTTGACTTTATCACAAATTATAATTCCTCCCCCCTCTCCTCACCTAACCTTTTTATGTTCCACAGGCTATAAATTACTGATCTCTTTCTTTCCATTAGAAGATAAGCACCTTATCACCTTTCTTCTTTTCTGACATCCTTATCACTCCACACGCAGTAAGCATCTTTACTCTCAGGTGGTCTAATTGATACATATCTAATTAAAGGCAAAGCATTTTTTCTCAGCTTGCGTTCAGCTTTGAAGTGTGTTGCTTTGATTTCAGACCTGAAGAACAGCTTTGTGTGCCTGAAATTCTCCTGGTTGAGCAAATAAAATATACTACTTCTGTCCAAAAACTTTGCCTTGCCTATGTATCAATGCATTCATTTATTGTTAGTGAAAAAGAGAAGACAGTTTTTCATGGAGCGAGTTAAAAGGTATGTGTGAGGACTGCAGCTCTTCAGAGCCTTCAGGTTTAGGACAAAACGTTCAAATATGATGAGACAAAGAAAAGGATTCAGTACAGACTACAGTAGATAACTGGAGTAGCAAGAAAAATAATTTGATGTCTTAAAGTCTTCAATGGGAACATTCTGTGTGAAAGAGAAAGCTGAATATATAGGTAGGAGAAGTGCCAGCATCAAATTGTTTAAATAGCATTATTCTACTTATCACTTTTGTAGTGAGAAAGTAGATTCTCCAAAGTTACATAAGATATAAAGAGAAAGAATTATAGTTCTAATTTTAAAAAGCACCATCAATTCTAATTATGGGTAGGAAGGCGAGGAAGAAATACTATGCACATAACACTGAAATTTCCAGGCAGTTCTACTTGACATAGCCAGCACTTACGTAGAGATTTACTAATTTTTTCAAACCTTACAAGGGTCACACAATTAATTGACCTGACCCATAGGACATTTGCTAGTTTTATGACAAGGGTATTTCCTCCCCCTCTAGTTACCCCCTTTTCCGCTAGTTCCAGCAGGTTTTAACAGTGGGTGATGTTCATCATCGTTGCCCTAGAGCACCCTTTTGCCATTAAAGAACCTTTTTCTAAACTTGAGGCATTTTTAGTACTTTGGAATTATCAGCTGAAAGGCACATTTTGGATGCAAATCATTTGCTTCACTGTTGTAGTGTGTGGCTGCCAAGGAAGGAGGAGGTGTCCATTCGGTGCTAGGAGAAGGATCATCCCTGTCCCCTAAGTGAATGGTTTTGCAAAGTGCAAGTTCTGTTTCTTACCTTCTTGTGGCCTGCTGCAGAGGAATAAAATGGGGTTATGTGGAATTTAAGAATTTCTGTAGGGAGCCCTCCATGATCCTTTTTCTTTTCATTTTGTTTAGTAAGACTGTCTTGTTGGCAGTTGTTAATAAGGTCTGTGATGATTTGGGGTTTTTTTCCCAGCTAATTGCTCTTTTGATTTGGGCTTTTTGAAGTATGTGATAGGATTGCTGTTTATAGAATGTAATAACCACAAGAATCTGAGTGTTTTCTGAGGTCAGACTGTCACTATCCTTTTGTTTCCTTATGCTGAGCTAGTACTTGGCAGCTTGTGTAGTAGCTCAGCCATTGTCTAAATTAACAGGTTGTTCTTTGTATTTGAAGTGATGGATGTGATTGAAGTGATTAGCGTGTATATGCCTAAATAAATTACTCTGCAGGGGAGAAGGATCCGAATGGAGAAAACTGTATAGATCCAAAGACAGTTTGTTGTAAGAACTGTGGTACATTCAAGAATGTGGAAAAGATTTAAGTGAGAATAAAATCTCAGACCAGAAAATGTATGGGGAAGTACAGTTTAACTCTATAAAGTCTTTGCTAAAGGTTCAAGGATATACTTCTTATTATATTTCTCTGGAGGCAACAGCTCTGGTATAAATGCAGACGTACTGAGAAAAAAAATCAGTTGCCAGTACAACAATTTATTTCTCTGTGATAGCAACACTGGCTCAACCCTCCTGGGTTTTGGCTTCCTAAGTAACTCGAGAGCCTATAGGAAAAGGATCATTTAGGTGCTTAAATTCATTTTAATAATATTACCAAATGGCGTGTCTCAAGCTTCTTTTTCAAAGGATTTAGAGTCTACATGGGTTTTTTCTTACGAGTTGATGCTTCTATTTCTGTGAAGCAGCAGTAGTTATCCTGAATCTTTTTGCAGGGCTTCATTATTTGGCATTGTGTTGGCATGACAGGAGGATCCTGTGTCCCACAGAACTTTTGAAGTTCACTTGCTGATTAAAATTCTCTTGTATGTCAGCACGTGGAAGCAGTAGATTAATTATTCTTAACTTACATGCTTACAAATACAGTCTAAAAATAAAGGACTGATTCTTTACATCTGTATACACACGAGTTTTGTTATTTTTTCCACAAGTGACTTAAGATAATGGGAGGACCCTGACTCACAGGTCTACATGAAGCTGCAAAATACTGGTTTTCGCCCTTGAAGAACCTTTTATTAGCGCACACAGCTGTATCATCGTATGACATGGGCTTTTCAGTACACATGTATTACATAAAGCTAATAAATTGTTCTTGATTTTGCTTTGCAGTACAGAATTGGACAGCTGTACATGATAAGCAAGCATAGCCATGAGCAGAGTGATCGAGGTGAAGGTGTGGAAGTGGTGCAGAATGAACCCTATGAAGATCCAAACCATGGCAATGGTCAGCTAACAGAAAAACGTGTCTATCTCAACAGGCAAGTGCAATAAAACTGTTTCTCTCAGCATAGGCTGTAATAAAAATTTGGAAGGAATACCCCTTCCAGGCAATAGCTGTTCTGTTTCAAGTAGAACGTGTTCCCATGAATACGTGCTGCTTTCTGGTAGCTGCAGGAAGAAGGAAGGTGGGATAGATCGGTGGCTTAAAATAGAGGGATTAGTTGTCATTTCTTCTATCTTTTCTAAGAGAAAGAATTGTTAACTTGGAAGTTAAGGATATACTGAAAATCTGAACTTTTGTTTTCTTTTACACTTAACTGTTTGTCATTTTGCTTTCCAAAATTGGGGAGGGGGAAGCCAAAAAACTATAATCAAAACCAACAAACACTCCACTCCCAAATAAAAATCCAAAACTAAACCACTAAAACGGTTTTTGGGGTTTCTCACCTCATAATAATATCACAAAGCCAGTATCCCATTTTTGGTGACAAGAGATTTGCCTCAGCAAAGTTAATTGACATTATAACCGTGAGGCTTGTACAACAATGACCTTCTGTACCAAAATAATAAGTTTAAAGACACGATGGGAAAAATGGCTTTTGTTGCCCTGAAGTTCCATCCTTTCTTAAAGTGAAATATGTGTCACTTCCTATGGTGAAATTATACTGCCGAGGATCAATGCCTCCACACTCACAGGCCAGAGATATTTTTACATATATATAATTTTTTTATATATATCTATATATACACACACACACTCAATCTGTTCCCTTTTTTACTGCTGCTGATCTAACTGAATATCAGTGCTTTTCTGAAGTTCTTCTATTCCCTCAGGCCTGTTTTGTTTTATTAAACTTATAATCTGCAGCATTTCGTAGTGGGCATGGAAGCACTACAGCTATTACTTCTATATTGCAAGTTACTCCTCCGCTACAAACTTGACATATCTAACCTTAACTCAGGCTAAATTGAATCACTGTAATGTTGCATGCGCACACACACACACACACACACACAAGTCCAATAATATATATCTTGCCAACATTTAATATTATTGTGTTTGTAAGTCTGTTCTCTCACAGGCTAGATACAGAACTCAGGAAAAATCAATAAATGTGTTGCTGTTGTACAGCTCCCAAAAGTTGTGTTTTTCTTAATGTTTCTGGATATTTCTTTCCTTCATGTTAAAAAAAAGATAAGGCTTTAAGCACAGAGCATATTCAGAATGACCACTTTAAGATAATTCAGAATAGCTGCAAGGCCTGTGTCCATAAGGCACGTACACGACGTATTTAGGAAGCATGTGGTTTCTGGTAGCAAAGGCAATGGAACAAAGGATTTCTTACCCAAAGACAGAGAAGATCTGCATGCCTACAACAATTTGGGAAGTTTACCTAAAGCTATGGTGGATGTTTGAAGTCAGGTTGTCTGAGTTTAATGAGAATTATGAGTACTCCTTGATAATCATCACCAGATTTGCTTTGTGAATCTGGTTTGCTGTCACGACAGCACCAGATACTGCGGTACTATAAAAGCTGTGTGGAAAGGATCAGCAGGTTTTCAGGAAACTGTGGATTTTGTTGGGAAGCCAGGATCTCTCTAGAAGGCTTCACCCAAGGAGATGTGCTGCCATACAAGATATGCTGAAAACTTCTTCTCTGCCTGCCTTCCTTGAGGAGCAGGACTCCTCACACCAGCACAGTTCTCTTCGTCATCTTTTCTTCTCTCAGGGTCCACCACCCTAATAAACTGGCTAGCTTTGCTTCACTGTATTTTGCTCTAGGATGACCTCTCCTGAAGAAATTTGAGCTTAGATATTTCAGTGGTGGTTTCTCAGAAAGATTTGTGCATTATTTGCATTCATCTTTTCTTGCCTGCTAATACTTTAATTTTTGCAGAGAGTCATCTTGCTTACCAATGGTTTTGCTGGACTGCCTTTAAGAAACACTTCCTCCCTATGTGCTGAAAGACTGAACTTCATCTGGGGAAGGAAGAAATTACATTAAAAAAAAAAAAGAGAGAGAGAGAGAATGTCATCCACAGATAATTGCACTGCTAAAATAGAAATATTACATTTTCTTTCTCTGAGTGCACCCTTGGAACAATTCATGTGTGTCTATGCCCATGACTTGCTGGCACCTCTGAGTATAATGTGTGTTTTGCTCATAAAATTACTTGTTTTGGAGATGTGCCATGCCAGCAAAGATAGGTAGACAGGCAAATATGCTGAAGCCAACAATAACCAAAAAAGTACAACATCTGTACATTAACAAAGACATAACTAGTAATATTTTCTAGAGTCAGTGTTAGCCTTAGTTATATTCAGAAGTCTTTAATGCCTCTTCCCTCCTGCTGGAGCACTGTTTTCAGAAGCTGAAAGTCTGGATCCTCTGGTATTTATTATTTAGGCATCAGAGTAAAGTGTAGCAGGGGTAAAGGAGGGAGCAGAGAGTCGTAAAAAGACACTGACAGAGGTTGACAAAATAAACAAAAGATCTGATACAGTGAAGTCTATTATGCAGTATGTAAAATGCTACATAAAAGGCTGTACACAAGAAAGGTTTATGTAAAGAGAAGAATTTGGTTTTGAGCAATGTCATCAAAAAGCAAAAGTCAATGCACTTGACTTTGAGTCTTTAGATAATGTACTAATGTTTGCATTTTGCCCCTGGACAAATACAATATTTATGTGTAGCTAGATCATGGTTAAATAAGCCTTAATGATCCAACCTCTGTATTTTCTTCAGAAATTTGCTAATATGGAAAGTCTGCACACAGTTACCTACAGATAAATGTTTTGAACATTTACCCTTGGAAAACTGAGGTTTGAAAGCATCTGCTTTAGTTCAGTAAAGATTCAGTCTTGTGCTGGGTGATCTGCCTGACACATTGCTAGACTAACACAGTTTTAACTGAATCCCTGAAATAAAGTGATATTTGTGATCTCCCAAGGTCTGCCTTCCTGTGAGTGACTAGTACTGCATCTTCGTTCCTGGCAGCTTCACTGATTATAATCGATGTCATTAAGAAAGGGTCGAAAGATGGATTATCATGAACTTGCCTTTTTAAAATGTCTATTTGCTCATCACTTCTTTGGTACCTTATGTGACCAGACTTCTGGAAATGAGACACCCAAGATCTGTGGTAAAGAAAATGCTCCCACTCTTCCATAGTATTACTTAATTACCTTTTAATGATCTTTTCACGTGCTTATCCATGGTTTTCATTTCTTATTCTACTGCTGTTGTACCACCACATTGGGAAGGTTCCCTTGGCAGATGGAGCTCTGAGCTATGACATCAGTTCCAACAATTTTCTTCACTTTTGTGATTTACTTTTCTCATCAGCAAAATGGGACTAATACTACTTAGCAGCCTCACGGAGGTGTTTTGAGTGATTTGTTCATTTTAATGTAAAAGCTTCCTACTCAGGAGTTGGTGTTGGTACTGTGGGAAAAACTGCGTGCTAGGTGAGCTTAACGTGAAGGTTTATGTGCCAGCAGAGAATATGGAGGAAGAAGAAATAGTCTCTGAGAAGAAATGATGGACTCGGGATCGAAGTGGACTGAAATCCCATGTTTACTCATGACCTCTTGTTAGAGAGTGCCTCCCTGTGGTTAAGGATACTGCGACACAGTTCCACCTTGTGTGGGCTAACCTGCTGAGCTCCTCCGGGACCAAAGGCTTGAGGCCATGAATACTTGAAAGGCGCAACCTCAATTTAAATCTGATCGGAGATTGTTGCACTGTCACCATATTGCTCACTTTGAGAGGGGAACAGACAGACTCGGTTTCATATGTGCTTGTGGAGAAAGATGGAATTGCGTAGTCACGAGATGAAAATACTCCTGCAAAGTGTAGGTATGGCTGTGTCCTGGGAAACACCTGTCAGATTATGAGCACATTTAGAAGTAGCTTGTTTCCTATAATGCTCTAAGTCATGGAATATTCTAATTTTATATTTTCTTTTTATTTTCAGCAAACTGCCTAGCTGGGCTAGAGCAGTTGTTCCCAAAATATTTTATGTCACAGAGAAGGCTTGGAATTATTATCCTTATACAATCACAGGTAAGGAGTAAAGCAGAAATGATTACTGACTTGTACTTTATGGATAGTTTAGCTTATCTTCAGAAGCTCCAAGTTACATATTGAGCCACAGATAGCAATTTTCTTTAACAACTCCTGTTGAACTGGATATATTTTTACATCTTATATTGACTAATAGCAGGAGATAAAGTTTATAGACTATGGACGGGTAAGAACTGGAGTGTTGTATCTATGCGATTTCTTCCCTGCAAAGAAAACATCAGGTGCTGAGATTCTGTGCTCACTTGTACCCTTTATTGTCCCATAGACTTTAGTCAAATATAAATCAGCAGATTATCTGACACAAATTTTTTTATTATTAATGTATGTTTACTGTAAGGATCTTGCATCATTGTTTTATTTAACATTTCTTTTTTTTTTTCTTTTCTCTCATCATTCTTTTTTTTACAAATGGACAATTGGAATTCAGAATACACAGTAAGTTTTTCTTCCTCTTTTTATTCTAAAAACAGAATAATTATGTGAAATATAGTAGTGGAATCCAACTGATTCCTTCTTAATATAACTAATACATAATGCATTCAATAGTGGAACTTTATTTTAGCAATTTGTTAAAGAAATCTAAGGTTAAATTTGAAGTGTTTCTGTGGGGATCCTATAAATTATTTACCTTATCTTTTTATCACTCCAAAATAATTTGATATATTTTTAGTCACTGACTATAACAAAGAGAAGCTTCTATAAAACAGGGCAAGGCTTTTAAGGTTCCAGTTATTATGTGGAGACATGAGAACAGATTTTATTTTATTTATTGCTTTATTAACTTATAAAATGCTCATCTCTGGTATAGTATCTGGGAAACTGTACAATCTGTAGACAAAATTAAACATAATCTGGGCACAGTGCCCAGAAAAATCAACTATTCCCTCTAGCAGAGCTAAGGCAAAATATAGCACATAAATCATGAGAAAAATTGTTTTAAATGTGCTGGCCTCAATAATATACAGTAAGTTTTCAGCAGCCTTTAGAAAGTGAGGAGAAGATGGTGAGGAAGTTCCAGGTGAAGGGACCTTTCAGCAACTGCTACCTTGATTTAGTTTGAACTTCTGACTTCAAATAAAACATAATCTGTTTGTTTGTCTTAAATCTGCAGTGCTCAGAATGTTTGGGCATATTTGGTTTTTTTTAAAACCAGTAAGGCATACAGAGAGGAAGAAGATTTTAACGTGATAAATCTAAAAGAGAGAAAAAATAAAGGGATTGAAAGGCTCAGATCTGAAAGCTAGAAAGTTAAAGTTGAAACTGTGATGGCCAAGTTTGAAAATCTCAAGTAGCAAACTGTGCTTTTCAATACGTACTGTAGATACTTATCACATATTCTACTTTGTTTCATGTTTAAAATTCATTTGTCAGAGGAAATACAAATGTCCCATAATGGACAGTAGTAATGAGGGGACAGATTCTCGGCTGGTTTTGTTGGAAGATGTCTTCAATAGGACCTATCACAGTTTGCATTAACTAAGGGTTTACCATCTGATAGCAGGTTTAATCTTGGGCTGGGAAGATGACATGTGCTGTGTTGCATTGATGTCTGTTACTTACACATATATTTTTTCTTTAACTGAAAGTCAATTTGAAATATTTATGTCATTTTTTTTCTTCAACTGAAAAAAAAAACAAAAAGTAGGAATTAATAAAGGGGGGCAGTAGCAGACCGAAATATGTGTCTAGATTTGAAATGCAATACATTATCAAAACCAAAAAGCCATGCTGTACTCACAGAATTTGAATCAGGAGGTGATCTTTATCCAATCTGATGAGACAACACCTGAAACACATTTCGGTGAATGTACACAGATACAGAGATGTTCAGGAGCATTAGCAAAAATTATTGCAGGGTTGAAGAGACTTGTAAAGAAGAATTAAATCGGTCTACAAATGTAGAAGGTAGGCAAAACAGTCACTAAGTGACAGTATAACTGCCTATGGGAGTTGGGGACTAATTACTCACCATGGTGCAAGGAAACAGAACTAGAAATATTGGGATGAGATTAAGGGAACTGTACTTCAGACAAAAATCTAAAATATATTTTAATGGAGCTGATAAACTATGAAATTATCTTCAAGGGAAATAGAGAAAGTGCCTTTGCCTCAAACTGTTGAATCTAGAACAAAAATGTTAAATATACCACTGGGAATAATTCCTGTCCTTGTCTGGAATATTTCTCTAAATTTTGATCTTCTGTATTCATTAGAGAATTCTGAAAGAAATAATAAACCCACACACATTGCCCAAAATATGTAAGACAGCTTGGAAACCCTTTTCTTAAAGATAGTAGATTCCCTTCAGAGGGTCTGTGGGACATCCTAAGAATTAAATTTAGCCTCATTTCAAGGAAGACTGATTCTAAAGGCAGGCCAATACCTGGATAGATAAAGCACAGTCTTATCAAGTACATACTGCTATATAGTGTGTTCACACCTTACTTAACCTCGAAGTTCCACTCTAAATCAAGAGCAAGGACCTTAAAGACTCAGTAGTGTTATTTCAGTGCATGTTAGTGATTTGGAAACTGAGCCTAACAAAGTTTAGCTATCAAGTTGGAGTACAAAGAGGCTAGGAAAAATACAAACAGAATTTAAGCAAACTCGTCTGAGTTTGACGGTGCAGTTCTAGTTTTTACCAGGGATCATTTCAAATAGTTTTGCTGTCTGATCTGAACAGCTTCAGTGTTCTTAGCAATATTTAAATTCTGGGGCTGAAATTTAAAAAACAGATGGAAAACTTTTTTAATGCATAATTTAGGGCCAATTGTTAGTTTCACAAATAAAGCAAAAAACCCCACTAAAAATGGCATGGTTTACTCTCTGCAAGGAGGAAGCATATTCTTTCCACCTGCCAATTTCTCAAATTAATTTAGGAATAGGGTATAAATTCAGAATATTTATGAAAAACAGTTATGGAACAGAAAGCAGGCGTCAATGATTCCTTTGAAGATATATCACAATGACACTGATTTTTCTACAGCAAATGGCTGAGGCAAATAAAATTATTTCATCTGGTATATGTCAAGGCCCCAGAGTGATAGCTGCTAAATGTTCCATTATTGACCTGCTGGTTTCTGATTACTTTTGAGAACAGACATGTTTTGTCCTTCACTTACTCAGCTGCCAGTTCATGAAGTAAATTCATCCATGAAGTAAATTATCTGGAAGGAATGTTTTTGTAATTGTTATTTTTATGATGAGATGACTTGAGAGGGGGAAAAAAGTTGTTTCAGATAAACATTGCAAGCAATCTGTAGAGTTTTTTTCCTGTGTTTTCTTTATCTGATTACGAGTGCTTGAAATTTGGATGAAACCCATCAGTCTCCAGTGCACAAACTTTTCTCCAGCTTGAGTATATGAAGAGTCTGCATTACAGATGCAAGAGAATCTGTATTGCAGGGTTAGAGCCTAATACGAAGTTCTACCAAAGTTCCTCCCCTCTCACCCCCCAACCTAGAAGACAGGCTACCTGGTGACATTACTCTAGCAAAACACATACTTGATTCCTTTAGCGATTCTAGCAAAAGGAAGGACCTTTGCAGTATTTATAAGAAACAAATCATACATTTTTAGAAAGCTGCAAACCTGTATTCTCATCTAATAGCTTAATTTCGTTGAAACAGAGCAAATCAGGCTGCTTGGGAGAATCCCTTTTTCCACCAGTGGCTTATTATAAAGCAATCCAAACCGTTCTCTGATTCATGGGACCGGCCTTTTCACTTGGGCACACTGCTTCTCACTTCTGTTCTTCCTCAATAAACAGGTTACTGTTCCCGTGTATCAAAGGAGATCCTAAGGGAAGGCAAAACGGAGATAAGTGCTGAGTTTCATAGTGGGTGGAGGCAAGTTGTTAGTCGACTGTTTCATCTTCAAGTTATTTTATGTAACACCAACAGTGGTTTTCTTTCTGAGCTTGGTTATGAGAGTTTAACTCTCTTGCTTATTTTCAAGCCCCTTTTTTGCATTGTTCTTTTTCTGCCCAACAGTACTTTTTCTGCTCTTTGACACCTTCCGGTGCTTATCTTGCTTTCCAAATTCTCCTCCCTTTCATTGAGTCACATCTTCCAAATCCTGCCATCACCCTGCCCAGCCCTTTCCGGCTATTCTCTTCCGACTTTGTCATCCTGATTGATGCTAGTTTGTGTAGTAAGTAACCTGTATCATCACACAGCAGCCCTGTGTGCTCACATGCCGTGCTGTCCAGAGTTTTCTGAAGGTAGTCAGTAACATGGTGGCCATTTTTCAAAAAACTTTGAATATTCAATTAAAGAAACTGTCTTTATTCTTCCTGTAAATAGCTGAAGGAAATACTGTAATTTGAAATATGCTGTAGAGACATCACTGTATTATCTTCTTGCAGATAAACTGTAGAGATGACATCTGGTTTATCTATACCCATGTGTGATTTAGATTTTTCTTCCACATCCAGGTCTCTGTTCTGTCCTTGCCATTGGCAGTTGCCCATGTTGGATCCCTCCTCCCATTCCATCCATTCTTGTTTATAAATGCCCGGTATTGCTCCAGAGCTGGTGTGTGTGTGTCTGCCTGCTTTCCCTCCTTGCCCTTTGCTGTGCTGGGCATTCCCTTCTGCCCGAGTAAGCCTGGGGCCCTTCCATTACCCCACTTAAGTAGAAGTAGGGATTCCATTTGTCTTTTCCAGGTTTTTGATCTTCAATAAAGAAATGGTGTTGTTACCCACTGACTACCAAACCAGTGCCCAAAACCTTTGAATGCAAAGGATGTGGTATCTAAAAGTTACTCTATTAAAAAAATCTAATTTTGCTTGGCCAGTCTCACCTCATTGTAGTGGTTACTGTGTTCTTTACCTCTAGACTCTATGGAGATTGCTCTGTAAAGAATTCAGTTCCACCTGTGTTGCCAAAGTAATATATATATGACCATATTAAAAAAAAAAAAATCCTCAGTCTGAAAAGTGGTGGGAGGTCAGAGAGAACATTTACATGTCATGACTCCCTCTCCAAGCTTTTATGTTAAGATTTAGGGGAATGTAAAAAAAAAAAAAAAAAAAAAAAAAAAAGTAGGATTAATTTTTACTGTACAAAAATAACTCCGAAGATTGTGGATTAATATTCACAAGGAGCAGAAGTGCAGTGATGAGGTCTCTAGCTGTTCTTTGAACATTCTGCAGAAAGAAACCAAATGGAAAATGAAACTATCTAAAATGGTATTGACGAAATAGCACTCGCTCATAGAAAGCAGGTTACGGAGGGTAAAGAAACCTTCCTCAGTTACCCTCTGTCCATCATATTTACTGTTGACTGTAGTAATTCCTGCACCCATCTTGGGTGTAATTACTATGCAAAGGTTATTTTTACAGCCTTCTCCACAAAACAATTGTAAACCACCGTCTGTGTTTGACTGTCTCTTTAAGACTTTGGCAAGTGTTTTGGCACACTTAGGTTCTACCCTGTTCCTGTAAGTGTTGCTTATTGCTATGGCAACACTAATCAATCATCATGCTAAAAATAGGCCTTTCATTTTTCAAGAGGTTATCTGTAGTGAATTGAAAATGCAACTGCGGTCTGTGTTTTCCATATGCTGCTTTCCTTTCACTTTATTTTAATCTGGAAATACCCATGCTTCTGTGTGGCAATTACTATTACAGACACTGGTTACTCTCTTGAGTACCCTTAAAACTCTCCTGCTTCTCCCCAAAGGGGTGCCAAATATAGAAAGTTTTAAGAAAACAAACAAATAGAATATTCTCCTTACTTGTCTTTGAATGTCACAGGTGTAGTGGATTCATAACAAATTTTTAAGGGCTTTATAACACATCTACAAAAGCTGGAAGTGACTATAAAAGACACGTCCTTTGAGAGCTACACACAGAGAAACCTTATCATTGAAGACAATAGACCTCTGAAGATTTCGGTCTATTATGTAGGATTTCAGTCTAATTTCAAGTTAAAAATTCTATTTGCTGCTTTCTGTTTTTTTCAAAGAGGAGCCTTGCAAGCTGTAGAGATAGTGAAATGGAAAACTGGAAACAGTGCCCTGTGCATTCCTGTGCGTGCTCCGTGTATCGATCGGCTGCCAGGTTTGTGCTGGAAGAACACGCACCCAGGGGAGGCAGAGGAGCAAGGGAGTGGTGCTTTAAAAAAAAAAAAAAATCTACTAAGAGGTTTATTACCTACCATTCACTCCCAAGTTTGATTCTGATGTTGCATAACACTTTTAATCCCCAGCTAAGTAAATATGCAGCCGCTTAAGGAGGGGGGGGGAAAAAAAATCAACAACTTTTTTGCATGATGAATAATAAAGTCTTTTGAATGATGCATAAACAGTTTTCTGGTTCTGCCAGAGCCCTCTGCCAATTAGTCAGAGTGCAGCTGATGAATCATGAGACACATTCTGTGAAATGTTCAAAATTTGGACCCTGCTAAGTGTTCCTGAAAGCCACTGAGACCCCCCCATAGCTGCTAAACCAGTGGTTCCAGTCAGTTGAGGTTTTGAGAGATATATTTGCAATGGAGCACTTTTTGGTGAATTTTAGTTTTAATTTGAGGTAAACTCGTGTTACCATTTATAATTTCAAATTAGATAGTTACAGTCCTCGCTTTTATGCTAAATACATAGGGAGGGTGACTTTTGATAGCTCTGTGCAGAAAATGACTTTCTGCTCTCTAATGGGGTGGCTTGAGGTAAATGGCATTTACAATTCTTCTTGTATAACACTCTGAAGATCCTTAGTCTTTTCTTAATGTTTCTTTTTTGCAATACAAGATTAGAGGATCTCTTTTTTTAATTAGTTTAGATTCTGGGTCACAAGAAACAACAACTAGATTCAAGCAGTAGCTTGCTGAACTGCTACAGGCAGCCTAATGCAGCCTCAAGTTCAATATATGCAATGGCTGCATTTCAAAGTATCATGATCTGACTCATTGCTGGTAAACTCCAGACAGTGATTGAAAATAGTAGATATTTTTTAATAGCAAGGTAAAAGGGAAATCTGGCGTTTGGCTTTATTCAAAGTTTCCACTGAAATTGTAGCCGTGCTTCAAATCAAACAGCACAAAGGTTTTTCATATTTTGCATTTTTATCCTCCACTGTACCTGAAACTGTGACCTAAAAGCAACTATTTTAATTTTTTAAAAAGTTGTTGTGTACTGAAAAATGTACTCCATCCAACCACTCCTGAATTTCTATAGTTAAATCAAAGGTAAAGATACTTTAGTCAGAACCAGGGATGAGGAACTGCTTTCATAAGGGTGTTAGCTTTGTATTAGCTGTAAATGTGGAAGATGCTGGACTGAAGTTTCTTCTGCCAATGGAGTTTTCAAACCTGACAGCAGGACTGTGAGAGCAGCACCAAGTCCTCTGGTGGACCCTCTGCTACTGAGAAGAGCTGAGAGAACTGCACTGCCAGAGCCGTTGAGGTCAGCATAGTCAGAGCACTTCCCAAAGCCACTGAGGGTTCCAACAAACTGCACTCAGACTGTGTAACTTAAAAGTTTGCACACTCACAAAGCTCTGACCTAGATACTCAGCCTGCTCAACGTTATAGCCTTGATGACCCTTCCGCTATTAACAGACCACTGCTGTCATTCTGCTTTCTGTTTTTATCAATTACTAGATTTTATTTAGGGAGTGTTGATGTTGTTTAATTGTATAGCAAAGAAAATTAAATTTTGGTCCTCAGATTAAGAGGGCAGATATTTAACACACACTAACATGTAAATAAAACATGGCCGAGAGCAGTAACCTTGAAATAAGCAGACACGATGCTAGTAAAATCTGTTTTCCTAATAACTGTTCTAAACAATTAGTAGACTGTAGCTAGTATGACATCCATCTCTACCATTTTCAGGGAGGATGTTTCTAAAAGCTGTTATACAGACCGAAGCATTGTGTCCTCAGTAGTGCAGTACCAGTTACTGCGTTAAGTAAGCAGGACTAATAACTGCTGATAACACAAAATACTCACTGGCACTCTCCTCTCCTTTCCTCAAGGATGCTTTCCCACTAGGTTGTTGTCAGCAAAGAGCTCTGTACACCTGGACTGTGACCCCTGTAGTAAAATACAAGGGCTGCCATGTACTACATTTTTGAGATCAATAACCCATGTTTTTACCAGCCTAGCACCAATGTAGTTATCTTCCAAAAGCTCTAAAAACTGCAGTAGATGATGTCTGTTGTTAGGTTATACATTTTTAAAAATCTGCTTTTCATAATCCACCTCCAGTAGTAATTTACTTCTCAACCCTCCATGTTCTCCTACAAATATGGAAAACAACTAGAATATCAGTTTATGGTGTCTGAATATGAATCCTCTGAGCAACATCAGATACTGTTTAGGACATGCTGGCATCCCTGTGTCACTCCCCATGTTTTTTTTATAGCATCACATATATAACTTTTCTTACTCTAGGAACATTTGATTATAGAATTGTTCTAATCAACCCCTTTTATTGATCTCCTCTTCCAGCTAACATTAACAGAGTTGGATGTTCATTCCACCTTCTAGTTAATTTTGAAGATACAAATTAGAGCCTTATGAAAAATCTTGGCTTTTCTTTTTCTTTTTTTTTTTTTTTCCTCCCAACTTTTTTTCCTGTAGTGCCTACTGTTTGCCAAGGCTTTTGTTTGCAGATGCCTTTGGATGTCTGCCAGAATAGGAGCAACATACTGAGATACGTAGTGAAACCTCAATTGGGAGAATATCTGGATTTTTTTTGTGTGTTAATTTGTGTTACAAGATCCCCAGTTCTGACAGACTGCTTATAAATATTGTATATTTTCAGCCAGCACTTCCTGAGATGTATACATAGGAAATGTTTAATTGCCCATAAAATATAAGTGATAGGAGCTAGCAGATCTGTAATTGAACTTGCCCCATCCTGCACTCTACATGATTTTTTTTTTTTTTTTTCCCTCCCACATATTCACTCAATGAACAAGTTGCATAGCTGAGAGCTAGTCATAGTTCAGATTGGATTGGAATTCATAAATGTACTACTCCACAGAAATCTTTAATAAAAGGCAAAACAATTGTAAGATCTGAAGAGAAGCCTGTGCAGTCTGGGCATATTGCAGCACCAGCATGTTACATGGGAGTATTTCATTATGGTAATGGCAAGACAGTTTGAGCAGAAACCTTCCATGGCACCAGAACTTCATTCTGGCAAAACTAACTCTCTCATTTTTTCAACAAGGACTGATTCTAGATGTGCTTAGTGAATGCTAGATATCCTGTGACCAGAAGAAGATTGAACAAGGACTTGTTGCGTGATATCCATGGAATCACGAATACATTTTCTGCAGCCTCAGAGGAGCTAGCTTCTCATTTCAATTTTGTTGCACTACAGCTGGCCTTCTAAATCATCTCTTTTCTTAGTCATCAGCCCCTCCCTTAGAAGAACTCTCCGAATTTTATCAAGTCCAAACTTGGACCGACAGCACTGTGAACACTGAGGCATCATAATCTCCTCATTGTATAATCTGTATGTACAGCACATTAAGTAGTCATAGTCTTTACAAAGACGCTTTGCCATCGGGTATTAGTGATGCATCATACAAGGAACTGGCACTTCAGTTTCACGGGCAGTTAATGCAAGAAAAGACTTGATGACTAATAGTTAAAGATGCTGAACTAGTACCCTTCATAGGTAGTTAGACAGCTACTCTATCTGCCTATCTGAAAAGCTGTTTTGAAAGAACTGTGTAATGCTAAAGAGATTTGAAATATTTTTTTCCACTGAAATTATGTTGCCTAGTATTATGAATTCTAGCCTTGATAAGCCAACTAAATTAAGCAATCCACAGGAAAACAAATTTATTTCCATGTAAAATACAGAAATTTTATCTTAAATAGAAAAACATCTGTGCATTCTTAATTTTCTTGCATTACTATCTAAAGGCTGATTTGGGTTTAGTATAAAGGAATTTCCACAGCAGCTCATAATCCATCTTAATTTCATTAATAGGAAATTATGCTCAAATTCATTTCTCACTGAAAATTTCAAGAAGCCCTCACACATCAAAGCATTGTTGTCTGTTTGGTTAGCACCTGCAGCTAGTGAAGTGTCCTTGGATTTTTTATATGGGGGGGTGGACTAATCTCTGATGACAAATATCTAGTTGCTATTCAGATCTTAGCAAACTGAATTTATAACAAGACGTTCAGGACATTTGTACTTCTATGCATATTGAGCATGAAAACTATTGTATCTAGTTATTCCAGAATACTTACACTGATTTATTTATATCTTCATTATAGTATTCAGCTTTTAAATAGAATCTCTACATACCTCCAGAATCATAAAAACCTGTCTTATGTTCTGTGTACATTTACTCTTTTTCTTGAAGTAATCTGAAAAAATCAAAAAGCAGACACCAAACAGGATGTACTGAATATGTCAGCTGATGAAGCAAGGCATATTTTTTATGTCAAACATATTTTTCTTTTGTTGCAGTGTTCATTTTTGCCTAAATTCTCCATTCATATAGAGACAAAATACGAGGACAACAAAGGAAGCAATGACAGTGTAAGTATGATGGCTTTTGCGAGATTTGATTTAACCCTTTTAGTTAATCACGGTCTGTATCTAGGGGTTGTAGTTCTTTCTGTCTGGGAAGAAGGCCTAATCAGGCTTGGATCTTTGCACCTCTGTGGGTTTCCTGTTCTTTAGCAGCTTGTCAGCTTGCAGAGTAGTTACCTCTAAAGCACCATGAGATGGAAGGACCCCACTGATGTACACAACTTCCCTTCTGCGTCTCACATTCTATTTGTTACTTCTCTAAACACGACATAATTGACATATGTGAATTTAGTCCTGATGAACATTTATGGAGAGTAAAGAAAAGAATACTTCTTTTTTTTTTTTTTGGGGTGTGTGTGTGTGTGTGTATTTGTATTCCACTTTATCTGTTTCGCATTATTCTCTCTTAGTAAAGGGGGTTGAATTCAAAGGAGCTGTTAGGAAGAGCAAACAGGAAACTAAACAATGGTCAGGCATGAGAGATCTCAGTAAACAACTTCAAGAGAACAATGACTGGGCTACTGAGGTGATGCTTTTGGCAATCCCTTAACAAAAGTTTAAAAATTCTCCGAATTAGAGTTTAGAGATAAAAAGTAAAGTTAACTGTTCAAAATCCTCTCTAGAGGAAAGGTGGGAGTGAGTTGCCAGCAGCTTGCTGATCGGGAGATGCTCAGGAGTAGAAGGCAGGAGGTCACTCAGACCTTGTAGCCCTGACAGGGAGCAGAGCAGAGTCATACAACTTGCAAGAAAAGAATAACGTTCGATAAAGCCAGGCATGTAAAGATCAACCCTTGGATTGACACACAAATATGTTTCTCTAAGTTTCATTTTGGTGTGCTTTAAACAGTCTTTTTTTTTTTTCCAGATTTATGGGAAGTTTCTTGTAGGCATGAAATACAGGTTAAAATATCTGGAAAACTGATCTGTAATACAAAGACCGATGAAGCAGTGCTTAAACTAATTATTGAGGAAGAAGAAGGCAGTAAAACCGATTTTAAAGAGTCTGAAACATAGAGCCTTTCAGTTTCCAGGGGCGTCCCTCTAGCAGGCGTGTTAAGGTTCAAGTGATCTGTTCTCCAGATGGGAGGCATTTCCCTCACCGCCTTGGCCCTGTGTGGTAAATAAGGCTGACAGCTGTTGCACTGCTCACGGCAGAATAATTACATGTAAAAGAACAAGGTATCATTTTGAATAATGCTTTTGGCATACAGACACTTTCCCAATGGGAACATGACACAGATCATGTATTAGCCACCAGATACCAACAACCTTCAGTCACTGCTAGTCTAAGCCAGATCAGTGAGAGGGAGAGAAAAAAGTGTATTACATTATCAACTATATGAGCATTATGTAAGTTATGCACTTTTTAATGTTCACTTCTGGTTTTTGGCAGTACTTCAATTCAGAGCAAGCCCACACCTTTGGGTTTGGGAAGGTTCACACTAGTTTTCTGGTACATTATAATGTCAGCAATGAGAAGACACGTTCTGTACTGATGCCTAACAGAGGAAAAAATGAAGCTATTTAATCAGTGAATTATCAATTTTTATTTTTTTTTCTCCATGTCAGCTTTGTGGCTAAAATACTATGAATCAAGCCCTGAATAGTACCCAGCCAGTGAATTTAAGATGAAAATAACACAGAGGTAGGATACTCAGATTATGTAAACCAAAAAAATCCCTACTCTACTTGCATCCAGCACTTCAAATGTAATTTTTACCAGCGCCAGTGGGATAATACAGTATTGCCTTTATATTGCAATACCTGAGTCACAAACTAGGCAAGTATTTACCAAGATTAACCGATTTAATTGACCCTTACTTGAACTGAGAGGGAGAAAGAGAACCTGAATTAGAGGGCTGCACTCCAACCCTTATTTCCATGATTTTTGTAATTCTGAAAGCTGTGCTATTCACTAGTGTGAACACAACAAACCAAAGGAAGATCTATATTTTTTGCTGTTGATCCAGGGATGCAGATGTGGCTGGTACAGCACTGAAATGCTGGAAGGTTAGTAAATACGGAGACGTGATTGAGCCTGTGGAGAGACTTCTGTTAAACCAAACACCTTGGAACTAGGACCAGGAGTTGATCTTTCTGTTACTCAATGGGTAGGCTTAAACCTCACTTAGGAAAATGCGAAGTGTATTTCTACTTCATATCAGAATAGTTTAGATTAAATTTCCCTGTGTTTGCCTGTTCAGAAAACAACAGGAAACAGGAAATAGCATTCATTTTTATAGATTTCTATGGATACACTGTATTTTTCTTTATTATTTTTCAACCTTGGCTGATGAACAAATAATTAATCCAAAAATACTTCTGTAAATTTTGCAGTTGTAATGCAAAAAATACTGAATGAATATTAATATTACAGTGCTGAGGACAATAATGCATGTCTGACTTTAACTGAACTATTTCTAGATATATTTTTTGAGATCATAAAAGTTTTTTGAAATCTTTGAATCTGATCTATTCTTCATTTCCATGCTATCTAATAAAGTAGATATTGATTGTGAAAAGCAATAATTAGATATAAGGGTACTAAAGCTAATTTCATTAATTAGTGGAAGAAAGCAATATGAACTCTCTCAGGTTCCTTTTGTCATTTAGCACGGTAGCATGGTATTAGAATTATTTTATTTAACATGTTGCATTATCTGGTAAACTTCTACCTAACTACTGCAGTATATCTTGATGCAAAAGTCCTCCGAATTTTTCTTCCCAGTTGTCACAATAGAAGAAACTAGTGAAAGATAATGATACCTGCTTTGGAACTTGATTTTTCTATGTCTTAGGCTTTATCACCATTTTAACCTATTTTAAATGTGCTTAAAGCACTATTGTTCTGATCTATTAAAGCTTGCACTCGATTTGCACAAATACAAAAATTGCCAGAAAGAACGATGGACAATAAACGGCCCGTTTATTTAGGTAAAACATTATGTAGATGGTAGTAGTGCAGCACCGTAAATCCATCCAGTTGTGATTTCTAGTGCTACAGCGCAGCTGATTTTTACTGTACTGCATCTAGATGTTCGCCTGGCAACATGTTGGGTGAACATGTTTGTACATCAAATATTGTCACTGCTATGCTGCAGCTTTACAGCTTCATTAATAGTGTTAGAAGCTAGACCAGTGAGTCAGGCCATTCCGTGTTTCCTCTTATGGGTCTTTTAAAAAGTGAACTTAGTTTAAAGAGAAATTTTATTTTTATTTTACTTTTAAATGACAGAATGGAATTTCTAAAAATTAGAATGTTTTGTAAAATGTAAATGACACTGTAGGTGGTATCTGTAGAGTACGTGAAAATATTGCTTCCCTTTTGCATCTTCAGCTGCTTACGTAAGTCAAGGTTGCAGAGGGAACTGCTGGGAAGAGGGAGGTGCAGGTGCCGACGAGAGGCAGCTTCAGTGAACACAGACAAGCTGTAAAAGGGCATATTAATCACTCAGGGTACACTTTTTTTTTTTTTTACTTTTTTTTTTTTTTCATAAGAAAAATTAGCAATTAGGTACTTTGAATATAGATACCCAAAGTCTATATTTTGAATATTAAAACCATAACTTAAATAGAAGAATTCTTAAGGTTATCTAATTAATGAAGTGGTCGGAAATCACAAGGCAGGAGTGGTGCAATTTACTCCTTGTTTGTGTGAATAAATGCTTAGTCTGTGGTTTCCACGAGCAGACTTTGTTAACCTCTTTTTTTTTTTTTTTTTAATTTTTATTTTTATTTGGGCAGATATTTTCTTTTAGTAGTCTATTGATTGTTCAGCATTTATGCCACATAAGGCTAATTTTATTCTAAATAGTGTATTGCTCTCAGTTGTCTCCCATCTTAGGCTTTCTGCTGGTTACAAAGGATCCACCACATGGCTCTAGTAGATACTGTAATCAATGCACAGCGATCTCAGGCACTGCAGCTCCCTGGCTGTTCTTGCATGCCACAGTCTAGTCCTGGTGACAATTTCTAAAAAGCAGTCTGTAGCTGAAGGTAGAGGAAAGGTAAAGGGAAGGCAGCCACTGTTGAAGCAGATCACTGAATCACAGAGACATTTCAATTTTCCTATTTGTTGCAGGAGGATGGTTATGTTTGACTGCTTTCTGGTGTTTTGTTTTGGCTTTTAGTCACAGAATTAATTTCTGCTGATATTTGGGCAGTGAATTTTTGCCATCTGATAGCATCTGGGGGAAGTCAAAAAGTACAGCTTGTAAAAATAATCCCAATATTTGTCAATAGTGGAAATTCACTGTATGTAAAAGTTACAGTGCCTTGCTCTTTGTAGCATAACATTTTGGTCTGGAAAACTCAATGGCTGGATCCTGTTTATTACAGAATAGCATGCAAGATCTTAAAATAGCATAATTCTTCTTTTTGTTAAAGGGCTATGATATTTATTAGCAAGAATAACATTATTCCTAAGGGTAGTGAAGGCATGGGGTAAAGATTTTGAGGCAGAGTTATATTTCAAGATAACAAATTATGGGGAGCGTTGGGCAAGTTTTTGTAAATGCATGTCTTGGTAATGCTGGTAAAGTCATCAGGGCTACAACACCAATACTTTGTCAATCAAGAGAAAAATATATTATCAACGTGTTTCTGTTTCTTGTCTTTCAAATATAATATAGTGTTGAAAATGCCTGTCTCAGAATGACCGTTTGTCAGATGAAAACAGGAGGTAGTTCTGTATTCCCTATAGTTATAAATTAACGCCAGTATCATTTGACTCATTAATAGCTTGAGCACGCTAAAACCAGCCAGCTAAAAGCAGATATTATTTGATATGCAACCTAGAAGTTAGAAAATCCTTTCCTGACAGGGAGTTCCATTTCTGCAGCCCTACAAGTGACCAAGTATACAGTATTGGATCTTTCCTCATGCTTCATCCTTAGTGTGTATTTCTGGAGTTGGTTGGGAAACATTTGACTGAAGTAAAATAAAGTAAAATTGTAAAAATGTATGGCCAGCTAAGAAGAAAAACAGTTTCTAGTTTTGCTGGGTTTAGGGTGTTTTTTTCCCCTATTTTTGTCTCCTGTCTTAGTAACATGGAACTGGGTTGTAACAAACTTCAGTATGGCACATGTAAATTAAATGTAAATTCACTATTTAAGGAAACTGCCATGAAACACTGATTTCAGCTGAAATGGATTCAGCTGTGCCCTGGCTTAGCCTCATCGCACTACAGGATATCATTCTGTAAATTGTCGAAAGGTTAGCTAGGCATCACTGCAAAATATGTCAAAATCAAAGCTAGGGTCACTTTTCGGGATGATTTTTGCACCTGGCCTTTTTCTGGATGATAGTCTTGAGTATCTGTTTGTCTCCTGTATAATTTGTAATGAAAAAAATCTTGATTTTGTGAAGCTTCCCCCTCTAATAAGCCTCAAAACATAGAGGCAAACAAGTGGAGAGGTTAGCCTGAAATGCCTTCTGCGTGAAGAGCTCTCTTTTTGTTAACATAACTACAAATGCTATGTCCAAAGCCCATATGGCTATTGCAGAACATAAGATAAGGCCCATGCTGACAGAGGGTGTGAACAAGTAACATGGTTGTGCCTCTACTTCTTGATTTTTCTAAATGAACTACTGAAGTTAATTAGTAAATCTAGCATTTGAAATAGATGTGACTTTAAAAAAACTAATCTCAGTAAATATTATTGATGGTGCATTATGGTCTTGGAAGCATAGCTACTTTGACATAATTACATAAAAATACATTTTTATGTTCAGAATGTACAAATGTAAATGAGGTATTTTCTAAGAGACGGAATAATAGAGGAGTCGTGACATGGAGATAAAAAGGAGCAGGGAGTGAGGCTGCTGATAAATATGTAACTGCCTCTTCCACTCTGCAGCAGACAGTGATATTCCCATGCTGTTCAGTGAGCCAAATTTACCACTCTCAGAGAGAGATTCAGTCTTTTTCCATAGAAGAATTGCTCCCAATTATGTGAGTCCACATAAATAGTTTTAGCCAGTGAACAGGTTTGAAATTGGTCAACTCCTGTAATCTTTGCCCAAGTAAATCTCAAAAGCAAGTTAACGGTCTTTGGGGGTAACCGAGGTTGGAACATGACTTACTGAAAAGTTATACACTGAATAAAACTCCATAGATCAAGTTCTGAGTGGGTGTTCTTTTATTTTAGACCAAATTTTCCTTCAGAAAAATGAGAGTCAGTGGACCAGATGACACACCCTACTAAAGGATGCTCTAATAATAAATTGGAGACTAGCCAGTAGTTCTGACGATGGCAATCTAAGGAGATCAGAATTTCAAGGTGGAGACTAGGTTTTGTGCCAGATTTTACCTTTTTAATAATAATTTAAAAAAGAAAAAAAGATTATTCTTGCAGTCCTTGCTGCAATTATACCTCTAACTTTCACATACTATGAAATCTAGATTTAAACCATCCCACAAACGATGGATACATAGGTATTCTACTCACAGAAGGTGCTCGTCATCATACAGATTGTTCAATACCTGCAAGTTGCATATCTAGACTGCATTTCAGGAATGGGAGAAAATACAGAGAAAACCCCAAAGCTTCAGTGAAATACCAATATTTGAATTAAAAATTAAGCATATATACTGCATATGTGCATTTAAGCTTGGGGGCTCTTCTAGCTGCCTATTTTTTCTATTTTCTTGAAGCTCGATGGCAATGAATGAATCAATGTAACAGAAAGGCAGAGATAAATCTAATTTCAAATTCTAATGTTTAAAGATATTTTTGTCATGCCATTCATGTCATAGCCTGCCTATCCCACTAAGATGTCATCTTCTGATGTGCAGCTAACGCAAGTCAAGATTTAAGTTTGTTGGGATGCCTGTTGGCTTTGTTGGCAGGGCAGGGAAAATGCGGAGGCAGAGAGGGAAGAACAATGCTTTCAGGCATAGATATTAGCACCAAGAATGATTTAACAGAAGAGGAAATTTGATTTATGGTAGAAATTTTCATCTCAATAAATTCCATTTATGTGTTGTACATTGAACAATGTAGTCAGTTTGGCTTAAGTCTCTAGATGGGCACAGGTGTCTAATTGCTTAGCACGTGGGATAATAATCATGCTTGCTACCGTATTACCTGCTTGTAATTAATTTAGGAGTGCTGTGCTTTTTTTGAAAAAAATCTTTTAGCTCTTAGCTGTTTCATTTCTCTGCCTTAGCTGCATTTCTCAGCAATGGCTGGCTATCTGGATCTAAAATAACAAAAAACCATAGAGATCTTCTCTCACCCGAAGCCTCACGAGGGACAGAAAAAATAGCTCCCAGAAAAAAGCACACCCACTTTTAAACGTGTTTGTTTATAGTATTTAATTTTCTATATAGCTTGCCTTATACTTTCATCTCCAGCACCTTGTCTTTATTTCTAAGTTGACCTGTTATTTAACTGTTTCCACAGGAAATCTCATGTCCTGTATGTATTAGTGTTTCAAGTGCAAATTAGCTGCCTTGTTACAGCCTTCTGACCACAAACTCCTTGTATCTAGGCTGGTAAAAAAAAACCCCTTTTGTTATGAAGACAGAAACGAACACCCTTCCAGCTGGTAATCCCTTGAATACATTCCTTGCTCTCAATGATAGAATAGAAACATCACAAGACAGAATCATATATTATGAAACAAAGCCAAGCCAAACAAGCACAGATTTGTCCCTCTGAGTCCTAGTAGTGTAGATGAGTGAGGAGTTTGCCAGTGAGAATGTAATCAATGGATTCAGCAGAGTCTGGCTTTATACTATTTATATCCAAACCAGGTTAGCTGTGATAATTGGCCATAAAAGTTAAATTTTGGATTAGCTACATCTGAATGAGGTTGAAGGCAGTGACTTAGTCTGAAGACAGAAGACAAAAAAATAAAATGGGAAAAGGGCTTGTAGGAAAAAAGGTATTAAAATTGTTGTTAACTTACCATCATCTCCTAGCCTGACTTTCTGTTCCGGCTTTGGCTACAAGGAAGAGAGAAGTCAGTAGCACAGTATGTGCTAAGATATGTCATTGTAGGTCATGAGGAAAATAAAGGAAAGAAATTTAAATCCACCAGCACTTACATTTCTGCAGTATCCTGTATGATCTTTTTTTCCTGAGGTATTAGAATCATCTGATCAATTTTCCCCAAAAGAAACTATCAACCATTGTATAATCATGACCCAATTAAAACCTTTCTTCTACTTTTTGTCATTCTGTGGGTGAATTAGTCTAAATAACAAGGAGTTTTTATTCCTCTTAGAAAGTGAAAGCATATAAATGTTTTTCTGTTGTAAAAAAAGCTGTCACACACCCCTCTGCCAAAAAAAACCCCAACAAACAAAAAACCCATATCAAAAAGGACATTTTAGCCTGAATGTTATTCTTTGCTTTCCATTTCACTGTGTATTTCAATCTCAATTAATCACTTGGCTTCCAAATGTAAAGCCTGTCCAGCTCTTTCCAATATAATATTTAATATTCTGCCTTTCTACATCATCTTCTTAAGAATACAGATTGTTCTCACCATTCATTTTCTGCACATTTGCAAATACAGTTGCACAGATTGGGAGCCTTATGCTTCTTTTCGTGGCCTTTAATCTCTTCTTTTAAAACTTTTAAATTTCTCTAGTCTCTTTGATCACAAATGCAATAAACCCATCCTCCCTACAGGTTTTAAGAAAATCCCAGATTATGTGGCTGGGAGAGGCAATAAGAGAAAGAGCTAAGAAAGAAATCAGTCTTGTTCTCTAATGACTTCTTATTTTCTACTGCTGATAGAATGAGAAGATTAAATCTCTATCTGCAAATCTTGTGAGGACAGTTTAAGAAGGGGAAAAGCATAAATGATTAGACAACAACTTCTGCCAGCAAAGGGAAACAAGAATGTCATTCAACAAACTTCTGGAATGGAGGAAAGGGTCAGAGATAGCCTAAGCAGCAAATAAGGTATAGATGAAATGGTTGAAAAATTCCTCCCAGTTTTGACAGATTGGCAAAGGCATCTGTCATCCCCACTTCTGTCAAAGCATTTTAAAGAGAGAAAAAAGAATTTTAAACTATGTTACTTAGAGGTGCAATATGTGGATCAAGCCTGTGACAAGAGTAGGGCAGATTTCTCCAGATAAGATATTGGGTAATAGTCCCAATTTAGGTCCTTGCAAATGTGCAGAGATATGCATGTGCTTAAATTTATTAGGCTTGTACTTAAACCATATACTGATTCAGAGCCTCGCCTGACCTGGTAATGTCCATTTAGGAGAAATGTCCATTATTTTATTTAAAGCTCAGAGATTATGGTGAAATGCATCTTGCTCCAGAAATAGTTCAACTGATTTCATCAAGGCACTGCCCTGTATATCTGAATTTATTTAGGAAAAAAGCAAGCGAGGAAGCTTACAAAATGCAACCTATGTTATAGATATAAAACATAACAGTTACTTTAAAAAAAATGTACACCAATTCTAAGAAAGAGCACTACAGGGGAAGGACCGTTCAGCTCAAATTTATTCAAATAATCAACATAAATTTTTGCAAAGCAACGACTGGACAAGGAAAACAAGCTCACAAAATAAAAACAGGCTGGCATTTCCCTTTGTTCTGATCTTCTGCACTTTCAGACATGTTGACATACTATCTCCAGTTCCATAAGTATTCAGTGTTATTCCAGTACTGTTAACTCCCAAGACAAGTTAAAACTGTAGAGTCAAACTTCAGGTTTTCATTTATTTGAATTAGGATTTCCTGAGCAATATTTTTCTTACCAGCTGGTGTACTTGTTCACTGTAGTCCATTGCCCACTTTGAATGCTTTAAATGGGCAGCTGCATTTCTTTTAGAAATAATAAAGTAGCATTTTTGTTACTGAATAGTTGCTGGTGTTTTGTATTTTTAACTGTTCCTCTAGGATTAAATGAAATTAAATTTACAGAGCATTCACTACATTTATTAGAAAAAAAAAAAAATGCTTCCTGGAAATCTTAGCTATAGAACATTGCGCCACAAAGGAAAAAACACATCGTTAGTTTGTTACTGATCTTCACGGTGGATGCACAACTTCCCCAAATTTTATGGCAATAAATCCTGATAGCCTCTTAACAAGTCATGATTTCCAAGTCCCAGAATCCTGAGTAGAAATTTATTGTAGACATAGCATAAGTCACGTGCACGTGGGTCACTAAGATGCCTAAATAATTAAATTATGGGCACAGGCCCAGAAGTATACTATGCTGCAGATGCAAATGACCTGCGTTTTCAAAATATACCCATCATTTGCTTTGCACAGAACAAGAAACTTGGTGTTCAAACCCAGGTTCGAAAGGATTGAAATGAAAACAAGCTCCGTGTGTGCGCAGATGGATAGTGGAAGTTTCCCGATTCCACTGAGGGCAGCTCAATCAAAATTTTGATTCATAGTATAACAGCAACTTAGCCGGACTCGTTCACACAGAACACCTGTGTTTCATTATCGTCCCTAGAGAATTGCCCCTAGGAACACCCAGAGTCTAGAAAGCCAGGTTGTTCACACCGTGATGGAATCTAGTTCAAAGATTAGAGAACGCAGTAAAACTAATCCTAGTTACTGACTTTACTGTTTGTGACTGGAGTCTCCATTCCAGAAAGTGCAAGGAAGGACAGTGGTGTAAGCAGTAAGTGCTGAGCACAATTATATTTATTTTTATAATTAACAGTCCACCGTCTCTTCATCTGACATAGCAGATTGTTCCCAAAAAAAGTCTGCGGCGTAATTCATTCAAGCTGTTGTTAATCTTGCTTAGGAACACCTTGCTTATGTATGATCTTGAGAACACCCATTTTCTTCCCTTTGATGGCTGCAGTAGCCCAGAGAATGTGACTGTGTCCCTGCAAAAACTTACATCAGAAGCTGTTCGGGCACAAGCCTGAAACACATTGTGTTGCACAAGTCATTGAAATTGCTTGTAACCGTCGTTCCAGGTGGATTTTGTAAGGGTGTTGTTGTGTTACAGTGTTGAATTTCTTTAACTCTTGCAGATTTTTGACAAAGAAGCTAAAGATCTGGAGCGAGAAGTCTGCTTTATTGATATTGCCAGCGATGAAATCCCTGAGCGCTATTACAAAGAATCAGAGGTAAGAGAGAACTTGACTGTGAAACAGTGAAGAAGGGAAGTAAGAGGCTGTAGGAAAGCCCTTGATAGGGATCAAAACAATCTTATTTTTGTATGAAATCTCGCTGGTCAGTAGTATTTAAAATGCTTTCGGTTAGAGGAGAAGCAGATAGCGACCTCACTATCGAGATTGCCTGACGCTTTCTTTTACAGATGATTCCTCGAACCTTTTGAGATACTTCCGTACCCTCATCAGAACATATGGACCTTTAGCTGAACTCATTCAAAGTAGAAAATGACTTTTCTCTGAATCATGAAGCTCCGTTAAGTGTTTGCAGGTCTGAGCATTTTTAAACATTATTGCTGTCCTTATTTGCATCCTGCTCTGAGTAGTAAGTCATGCAGAGTGCCCGGGCAGAGGACAGATACGCTGCAGGGACAGTAGGGCTGATGCACAGTTGCTCGGGGGCAACCATGACACAAGCCCAAGAGGGACTGAAGAAAACTGCATACTGCAGTAAATCTGCCAGAAAGCATCAGTGGCAGCAGACACATTCACTCCCTTAAAATCCCCTTGAAAATTGCTCCCATGTATATTTGATAGTGCACATCTCTGAAGGGCATGTTTCTTTTAGGTCAGTGCAATTCACTATTTTGAAATCAGCAACCACCATGCAAGTGAAGATGAGGTCTCAACGTTTTAACCTCAGACTTGAAAAATGATGGTTCACGACAAGTAGCTAGAGAGGAATGATCAGATCTCTGCTTGCATTTAATTTTGGAGATATGATTTGCCTCTGGAGCCAAGTATATATTCATAGCTGGCAGTGGGTATGGCAGCTGTTTGACTATACAAAACGAGACTACATAATCATTTTTAGGATAGAAAATGAAGACTTGCCGATGAATATATTTCTATACCATAGGAGACATGATTTTCAGACTAAAAAAGTCAGGTACTTGTTATCTTCCATTTATAGATCCTATTTCAAATTTTATGTACGGGTCATAAACCAAAATTGAGTCTACAGCAGAATGAAAAGTGATTTTATTAGTTTCCTTAGATAATGAAACCCATCTGTTTAGTACCAAAAATGATATAACACCTCATGAAACAGCATATTGGTCCCATCATCTTATCTGAACTCCACGGTCTTCTGGTTCCATTTAGGAATTCCTGCTGCTATTGAACAGGTCAGTCTTTGACTGTGTCTTAAATAAATCATATAAGATTTTTCATCACAGTGTGTGCAGTTCCAGAAATTGTAAACATGAAGGTACCATCGAGCTTTTCAGCTTTCTTTCCCATCTTTAATAGTCAACTATTAAGCATAATTAATAATGATTAGTAATGATTAATAAGCATGATTAATCTTATGATATAGAAAACCAACCTCACGTTAAGTGAGAAGAGAATCTGAGTCTTTGCTATTTCAAAGACGAATATCTAGCGACCTGATTCCACGCAAAATGGAATTTTATATGGGTTTAAACAACAAAAATAGCCCAGCATCTGTTGTTTTTTCTGTACTGAGGGATGATTTGTATATTGGCTACCAAATACTGTTTCCAAATTCATACAAAATAGTAAGAACACCGTAGCATTTAATTGTGCACATACTGTAATGGATACTGAATTAATAATAGTTTAATTCAGTATCTTCCAAAGTTTACAAACTATGGGGGTTTTATGCTACCATATGATGAACGTGAAGCCAGACTCCCATTTCTGATGAGGTCTCTTACATAATTTAGGGACTATAAAAAGATTTTTAATGTTTGTAAATGTAACTTCCGTCTCTTTTCAATCAGAACACCATAAAAAAGTAACTCTGTGTAAATGAGGAACGGTCCGTGTTTTCCAAATAACTAAAAACCATTTACTGTAAGCTTTTGAAAGGTATTTTAGTTTCACTAATAACAATTTGGCTGCTTTTAGATCATTTAATCTGAATTGATACTATGTTTAAAGATTAAAAGTGAAGTACAAATCCTCAGGATTTGAGAATTAGTGTTCTGACTCCCATCCAGAAAGACTAATGAGAATGATTTTAACTTGAGGCATGTTAGCAATCTCTTCATTTCACTGTATCTTTCACATGCTTAAAATTAAGCAAGTTCTGTATCAGGGTCAGCATAATTAGCAGCTTCTAGAAATGAGCTTTAAATTTCTTTTATATCCTAATGAAAGCGTATCCCTCTTCAATTAAAAATATACTTCAGTTTTTAACAGCAAATTTCATGATTTAGATGTATTACTGTATATTAGAGAGGTAGCTTAAATAATTTACATCTTTCACACACTACTTCAGCTGTTTGCTCTTTGTTAGTGCTTATGAGCCTGCTTGTAGATGGGTGATTTCTGATACCACAGAAGGGTTTGGGGTGGAAGGGACCTTAAAGATCACCTAGTCCCACCCCCCTGCCCCGGGCAGGGCCACCTTCCACCAGCCCAGGTTGCCCAAAGCCCCGTCCAACCCGGCCTTGAACCCTGCCAGGGAGGGGGCAGCCACAGCTTCTCTGGGCAGCCTGTGCCAGGGCCTCACCCCCCTCACAGGGAGGAATTTCTGCCTTAGATCTCATCTAAACCTGTTCCCCCTCATCCCATCCCCACACCCCCTGATCCAGAGTCCCTCTCCCTTTCCCGCAGCCCCTTTCAGCCCTGGGGGGCCGCTCTAAGGTCTCCCCAGAGCCCTCTCTTCTCCAGCTGAACCTCCCAACTCTCAGCCTGTCCTCACAGGGGGGGGCTCCAGCCCCCTGAGCATCTTTGTGGCCTCCTCTGGACCCGCTCCAACAGGTTCTTGTCTGTCTTACACTGGGGGCCCCAGAGCTGGACACAGCACTGCAGGGGGGTCTCACGAGAGCAGAGGGGGAGAATCCCCCCCCTCGCCCTGCTGCCCGCACTGCTCTGGGTGCAGCCCAGGACACTCTTCCCTTACCCACCAACGCTGTAACCCTATCATAGAAGTCCTCCAAGTCTGTCAGGAGCCATTTGCCCTTAATAGACCCATGTTGGCTGTCACCAACAACCTCCTTATTTTCCATGTGCCCCAACAGAGTTTCCAGGTCGATCTGCTCCATGACCTTGCTGGGCACAGAGGTGAGACTGACTGTAGTTCCCTGGGTCTTCCTTTTTTCCCTTTTTCAAAATGGGGGTTATGTTTCCCCTTTGCCAAGGCAGCTTCAGTGGGTTGCCACAACTTCTCAAGTATGACGGATAGTGGCTGAGCCACTTCACCCACCAGTTCCCTCAGGACCTGCAGATGCATCTCATCAGGTCCCATGGACTTGTGCAGCTTTGGGTTCTTTAGATGGTCTGAACCTGATCTTCTCCTACAGTGGACATATGATCAGACAGCACTAATTACATAGTTGCTATTAAGCTCGTATTTGTGATTTCCATTATTTTTAGCTTTAAAGTGCACCGTTATCCTTTATAAGCTGTTTTGGGTGAATATAAGTTTTTCAGAGCCCTCTGTCTGAAAAGCCCTTTTCTACAACTGACTGCAACCTTTGAGTTAGTGCATCAAATAACTCCTTGATTACAACAGAATGAACCACAGCAGCTTTAGTGTTGTTTTTCTCTTTTTTATATAACCACAAGATATGGCTGTGTATATGTTACACCGGTATCATCAATAGAGGTAATAATATTGCAGTTACCACAGGAGGGTTCAGGAGATATCCAGGGGACCCACGGCAGCAGGCTCAGCACAAACAAGTGAAGCAACCGTTCCATGCTCTCGAGCACCTATGATCGTTATTTTTCAGTTGCTCTCACATTAATCTTATAAACAGATCTATATTCTTCCTTTTATTATAACTTACATAGTAATGATTCACACATAAAAAGACATCTTCATAAAGAAAAAAAAAACATCTTTATATGTATAGTATTCCATTTGAATTGCGTAGCTCATTTTGACTTGTGCTGGTACTGATGAGAGAGAAGTGTTCCATGAAAATGTCGTGACAGTTGAAGGGAAAATGATTGAATTTAACTTTGTGCATATCTGCTTTTTGTCTCCTTCTAAATGTTAACTCAAATTGAAAAGTAAAAAGATATGGTTAGCTGGAGACTTAAGGAGAGCTGTTGTTTCATTGAGGGACAATTTAAAGGAACCTCTGCTGATAATCTCTTGACCAGAATTATCCAAGTGATTTGAATTATCTTAAGACTGGGGGGCTTCTCTGTCAGTGTGTGCACAAAAGGACTTAAATCAACAAGTAAATAGTGACTCAGAAGGCAGTTCTGTTAGCTATTAAAAACACATACACAGAGCCCAGTTGTCTTCCCTGGAGATATACTGATTTCTGCTGTCAAAAATGTTCTTGTAGCAGACTGGAGGAGGTATAACTGCAGCAATTCTGGGTATCCCAAAGCAGGTGACTTAATTTTAACTTAAAGACCATCTACAAACTTCGTTGTGAAGTAACCACCAGAATACTTAGCCGTGCTGCCACATCATAAATAAAGCCTTTTTTTTTTTACAAGCATGGACCTAAAAATCCTTAAACTTTTAAGAAGTTTAAATGTGAGCTTCCAGATTGAGAAAGCTTGAATTTAGATCCAAGCTAACAGGTTTGCCTGTTTTTCTGTAAGTAGTCACATATGTTTCCAAATCTGAATGTACATATTACATTGAATACAGAATTTTATATTTCTGTATAAAGACTGTACAAGCCTGCAGGTAAGAGTAGTTGTATATTTGTAGTCATTTCCTTGTGACTTTACCACCAATGAATATGTATCACCAGCCACCATGTATTCCCCATATAGACATACATATTTATCTGAATTATAGAAAAGAATAAAACTGAGCTATGCTGAAGAGTGAGGGCCTCAAGTGAATCATTCTCTGAAATGAAACATTTGCTGTGGATGTGAGCTACTGAGCACAATGTTCTTTGCGACCGTATTCAAGTTCACAGAATTGACAGTGTTTCATTTCCTGTTTATAACAAAGCAGTTGAGAGTTGGACAAATGGAATAAACTCTTTAAGGTACCTCCAAACAGAAAGATTTCGTGCAGCTGCTGCAGTGTTCTCCAACTGCTGGGTCTTTTTACTTCAACACAGCTGCACTGTAATAGGTCCAGCTTACTACTGTCCAGGTGCTTTCAGAATAACAAAACTTCTATCACATTGCAGAGCCAGAAAATTATGGTAGTTGAAGTAACACAACTGCCTCAGCTCCCACAGTGAGTGTGTGCAACATGTCAGTACAGTAGTTCTGTACAGGGCATAGCAAAAACACATTAAATTTTCCTTTTCCTTACTAACCTTGGTTGTGAGCTTACATAAAAGCTGGCTGGATTATCATATTTTAACACCTCAGAACTGTCCCAATATTTACAATCCTTAAGTATTTAGCTGGGTCTTCCAAAAAATGCATTTTAATGGAAATTCAAAAAAAAGAAAAAGAAAAAAAAAAAAGTCTTTAAAAAATCACTCCACATAAATGTCTGTAGTAGCATCTTTACATCAGCAAATCTTTCCAGAGCCCTAGCTATATAAGCTGAAATCAAAAACCTAGCAACTACAGCTGATGGTGAAATGCCAGATCACATGTAGTAAAACCATGAAAGATTGGTTCTGAAATTCAAGATCAAACAAAATGGTCTTCAGCTTAAAGGGGAAAAAAAAAAAATTGACTGCACTTCAAAAGGCCTGTGGTGGAATATATTGCGATACGAGTCTGAAAAAACAAATCTGTGGATTAAAAGGAAGGAAGGAAGTATCTGTTTCTGGGATATCTGAGTACCTTCCAGTAAGAGACTAGGATGCACAGCATAAGCACAGTGGACTTTCACCTCAGGAGAGCGTATTCAGCTTGGGAATCTTTTTTCCATGCTAAAATGGCCATACGAGCAGCAAGTAATTTTTGAGATTGATGGGTGACAAGGCTAACAAGATGTTCCATGCAGGCTTCCAGCACACAGACAAAGGGAGTGTTGCCAGCTGCAGAATAGTATGGCATCTTCATTCAAATCATGCCTGATACCATGGCAAAGCTAAGGACAAGCATGCTCAGTCAGGTCTGGAAGTTTTCTGTAAACAAGGAGTGTATTTCATTATTTAAGTAAAAAATAACATTTCAGAATTAATATGAAAAGGCATTGCAACAACCCACTGCTATATTGTCAACATGTTGGTGTTTGCTTCCTGGAAAGAGGGTTACAGTTCCACATCTGATGTCCATGACGACTGCAGTCCACGACCAAGGTTAAGTAAATAAATGCTAAATGCTAAATAATGGAATATCCAACAACAAGCACGCTGACCCGCCATACATGCCCTAAGTAAGAAACACTGGGAGAGTACTGTGTTTGAAACCGCATCCATCACTCTGTGGCTTTTTGTTTTATTGTAATTTTACATTTTATTCTCAAAGAAGCCCAGCTCATGGGTAATGATGTTTCTGCTATGTTAGCAGAAGTGCTATTTTTAAATCACTCTGCACCTGGCAATAATGTATTGCAAATACAGAGTAGGTTTTGCTCCTCTGTAGCAAAAGGATTTGCCAGATGGGCTTTCCTAATAAATTGTGTCTGATAAAAGGACGAGAAGGTTATTTAAACAAAAAGATTTTAGCTGTGCCATTACATTTAAAACAGATTGAGGATTTTGCCGGTAGATAAATTAAGGGGAAAACAGTGAATAGATGCAGTATTCTTTGGATGATGGCTTCTCTAGAAAGGAAGGCATGGGTGGATGAGAGCAAAAATAAGGCACACACGGAATTAATGTTCTAAATAATAACATAAAAATGGGGTCAGGCCCAAGATCAGCTTTCCCAGTGTCTAGGCACTGACAGCAGGGTTTCAAGGACGTGTGCCACGGAGAGCAGGCTGCTTCCCCCAGCCTGGTGCCTCTGGTTCGTGTTTTGCCAAGTGCCGTACCTTTCACAGGAGGAGTCAGGCACGGCCGCGGTGCGGTGCAGGCAGGTGCTCAGTGCTTCCTCCTGGGAGCCCGAGAGATGTGAGCGGGGCTCATGAGTCTGATTTGTTCTGACTGACCCAACGAGGGAGCTACACCATGAAAGTCAGGAGGAGAAGCAGTGCTGCGTACCAGTCTTATTTCTACTTGCATTTAATAGAAAAATAATCATCGTGGCTTAGTTTTATTTTTTAAGAAGGACCTTATATGCCTAATTGCGGAAAGGATTCCAGGCTGTTAATCTTGCAATTTGAAGCCATAAGTTTGGCACATAAAACCATTTTGGGTTGTGGCTTTTATGTCAAAAAAATTCTGAGTGATTTCAGTGAGCTTTGGATCAGACACTGGAGAGCAAAAGACGAACAGTTCTGGTCACACCAAAGGTCCTTCTCATGTGGTATTGCTCCCTGTGGCTGTGGCCAAGAGCAGAGGCCTGAGAAAGGTGTCAATATATTCAAAATAGAGAGATAAATATAGGTATTCTTCCCCTAAATACTTCCTCATATGAACCAGAGCACAAGCTGTTTCTGAGCCAGAATTTGTGTGTTTCTAAAATAGCCCAAGACTTTTTAAAACACCTGCTTTTTTTAACATCTGGGCAAAAAGCCTAGTGATGTTACTTTTACTTATAACGACTCACCTCTACAAAACACTTACACCCTTTGAATTGATGGCCCAGAGATTAAACTCTCATGTTCACTTTGCTTAATGTTGCTGTGCATCTTGCGTCCTACTCAGGCTATATGCAATCTTTGAGTTTTAGCTCACCTGAGCAAGCATTCAGTAAAATCTTTAACATCTTGATCCTTCATCCACCAGTCTGGAAATCTGTTCCTCTGAATCCTTTCCATCTCCTGGCTTGCATTCATCAGTCCACAGTTTTATAGTATCAATATGTTAATGTTTTCAGAAAGGCAGGAATTTCCATAAAAGCTATTAGATACAAGTTGCCCGTGCTGTCCATCATTGCCTGGCTCTTTGCTTGAAACTGCCCAGCCAATTTGACTAAACTTCCATGTCCTTCAAGAAGAATGGGTATGATTAAGGGAAGCAAAAAGTGCCCTCTCTGGGTGCTGTTAAATGAATTTGCAACCAGGAGTGAAGTCACGGATGCACTGCATTGCAGTAGGTGGATTATTTGTGGGCCACCAACGTCAGAATAATTTCCTCAGCGAATCTGCTCGTCTGCCAGGTTAACTTCACCAAAAGAAAGCAAATCTCTGCTTTCATGGCATCCAGAGGGCTCCCGTGGTTTGAACAAGACACGAGTTTTATGCATGACTGAGCAGTCAGGCAGGGTAGCTGTTCATTATTTAATTTTTATTTATAAATTCTGAATACTTGATACTGATTCAAACTCATTACATTAAATCCCTTTGGACTGCACTGATGTTATTCCATCATAGATCTGGTTACTGCTGAAGGGGTATAAAGTATAATACTCAGTATTATTAAAGTGTGTATCTGAAATGCTTAATCAACAGCTCCATCACACTAGCACCGTATGTGTCTGTAAGAAAGAGCAGACCCTTCCCTACAGGAAAGTATTTTCCTTTGACTTTCCTTTTTAGAAATTCTTATTTTACACTGGAATATTCTGCCGGAATATTTGAAATCATATTTTCTGTAATAATTTCTTTATTCATGGAACCATCTACTAGAATTTCACATCTTTCCGAATATTATGTCTTAGTTCTTCCCTTTTTACTTTTTTCTTTTTATTATTAATATTATTATACTGATTGCTTCAGGCAGTGATCAGTTATAAAACAACTCTTTCAACCAGAAAATATCTAGATCAATCTGAGGTCAGGTTTTACTGAGTGAGAAGATTGGCGACAGCATGTGACTGTGAGTTGTGATATACAGTGGTATGCCGCTCTGATATATGATGACGCTGAACTGTTTTTTATAGCAATTTAACATTGAAACCTTATTATACTGCGAGCTTAAAGTTTCTACTTAGAAAAGAATATGTCAGCAATAAAAGCAATGACTTTCACAGAGAAGGAAAACTATCACCTCATCAGAGTTTTGTAAAGAAGCTTTAATGACAGAGCTTGAGTTTATGGATATTCAGAAAATCAGAAGCCACGTTGGGAGATAAGGAAACGTTAGAAAAAAGGAATGCTGACTGATACATAAGCTCACATCGAATGAAAGAAAATTAAAATCAGAGTAGAATTACCAAAATTTTGTGAGGTTTTCTCCTGGTTGTCTTCCATTAACGCGTCATTTAAGCACATACTTAAATACATGTTTAATTGCTTTTATACAAAGGACGGATTTAAAAGACCTTCCCAGATCTCAGCTTTGGGGAAGGCAGCGCAGATGAGCACTGGTGGTTACACTTGAAGACAGATTTTTGAAGCTCCACTATGAATTTCCTGAAACTACATTGTTTTCAAGCTTTAAAAATCAGTGCTTAACTAGAAATTATTTCTGTTTAAAAGATGTAATTAGCAGGATTGGACATAAAGTGAAATGGAATTATACCAATATGGAAAATAGCACTTTGATAGATAAAACTGTATCTTGCACAGATGAAAGTAAACTTTAAAGATGAACTAATGTCCTTATTGGTTTTTTTGGTCTTGCTACTGTGATTTCAACAGCAATTTATTTGATTTCCCAGCTTGTAAAAGAGAGACAGAGTTGCAATTAGTCGGTCCATAATTAGCCCATAACCCAGTTGTAATTGGAGGAGTTTCATACTTGGCTCTCCACCTGCATATACAAGTTCACTTAAAATTGAAATGGCATTGTCAGGGTCGCATCAGCGTTGATGTGTCAAAGCTCAGGTTGGACACGATTTCAGGAAGACAGGCATGGGTCGGGAGTACTAGTAAGTCACACTGAGGGAGTAGAGGAAAAGCAAGCTCTGAAGAAGCAAGGCTTTTTATTTTTTCCAAAGGCCATAAATAACACTTGGAGTGCATTGTATTGTAATGACTTGCAGAACATATTTTCCTATGGCAGAACATGTCCTAGATGGTAGGATTGTCAAAGCATCTCCAAGAATGTGTTGCCATCGATTCACTGGCTGTTAGATAAAAGACAGGATGGGATTTTAGTACATTCTAGAGCTTATTTAAGTCAATGTCATACTATTTTTTCATAATGTTTATTAGTGTGTTTTCCTATTTTATGTCTTACCAAAACATTTACCAAAACTGACAAAAAGGACTTCCTCTCCTACATTTCCCAGTGTATTTTCTTTGGTTTTCAGGATCCTAAATATTTCAAGTCACAGAAGACTGGGAGAGGCCAATTAAAAGAAGGCTGGAGAGAGACCCATCAGCCAATTATGTGTTCCTACAAACTTGTGACTGTGAAATTTGAAGTCTGGGGACTTCAAACCAGAGTGGAGCAATTTGTACACAAGGTCAGTGAAACAGGAGCTGTTTCTTATCCTTCACATAAGCAGAACTTGAGTACTGCCCTGCACAGGAATGTGCCTATGGCTGTGTAGAAGCTAGGGAGCTCAGCCGAATCTGCTTTCAGTCCTTTCTCAAGGTCTGAAGGATCTGGAGCAGAGCCAGAGTTCATCTCTGGGTGTAAACTTGGCGAAGCCTGGAGCTGCTCACATCTAAAGGTTGAGAAAAACTATCAATAACATTTTCAATACTGTAAGCTGAAGTATTTACAAGTATACATGAGCGCCATACATGTCGCAATGATGTGCAGAATTTCTTACAAACAGGCAGTGGGAAAGTTTTCTCATCGGTCTACTAAAAAAATTAATTAATGAATGGCATTAACAGCCAAATGATAATATTTTATAGAGTAGTGACCTTCCACATGATTAAAAAATGAACAAGGAAAAAGGAAACTTCCAGAACGTCTGATTGCCTGAAGATTAATGCATTCTGTACACGTTCCCAAATGGCTTTCCATGCGAGTCAAAGCCATGCTACAGTGCTGGCACTAGATCCGCTTCACGTGGGAGGTTGGACTACAAGATCTTCAGAGCCAGGAGGTCTGACTGTCTAGGGCATGTCTCTTTAGACACAAAACTGTCAGAACATTTTTCACTTTAAATCATGTTGAAAGACACCAGTGTTACTTCTCCAGAATGTTTTGTTGCCACAGAGATATTTAACCTTTTCCTTGTTCTGCAGGTGGTCAGAGATATACTCTTGATTGGTCACCGGCAGGCTTTTGCCTGGGTTGACGAGTGGTACGGTAAGTACTCTCCAAATTTAGCCCCTTTAAAAGGGCTGATGCAACGCTTCCGACAATTAACAACAGATTTCCATTTGCTTTCATGGATCATCAGGTCCTGGGGTGTAAGTCGTTCATGAAAGAGATGGAACGGCGTTCAGTTTCTCTGGAACATACGGAGCTGGTTTACAGCAGGTCCTTTGTAACAAGAGCAGGCTGTATTTTAGGCAGCCAGTAGGCTGCATACAGGGACGCCTTTACATCCCATGCACCTCAGTGTGTATGCATCAGTCCCGTCCCCTGCATTGTAGGCAGCTAGAAGCTGCCCCTTGCCAAGAGTCATTTATATGGAGAACAGCATGCAGGTTTGAATAAAGCTGCTCATTAAGACTGCATTAACATGCAGTCATTTCCATACTGCAAACTCCTAAGGCCTCTGACCCAACACAATTTTCGCTTTTTAGGAAAGTTTTAAACGGTTAATATGGATTGCAATAAAGAAAAGATGGAGCTCTAACATCCTTTCTGAAAAATGGATATAAATGTAAAGCCTACTGGGTCTGATTCAACAGCAGCTGCATGAAAAAAACTGTTCTGAATCCATGAACCAGCTGTAGGAATGGGCACTTTCAATGGTACAGAGTAATCTGAATATCAAAACAGCCAATTACATTTTATAAAATCAGCTTGCAGGATTTGTGCTCTTTACATGTATTTTCAGTAAGATGTATCCATAATCATAGAAACTTGTGAAATGGTTTCTAAGACATCCCTGTAACATATAATAGAAATTTGGGAATATATTTAGAATGTTTATTTAGACCCTCCTTAAGCTTCAGGAAACACCATTTGGGGCATTTCATGGATAAAAATGACACCTGTCTTTCATCAAAACTCAGAAACATTCTGCATTGCTTAGAAATAGTCAATTAGCCCAGCTGGTACAAACACAGCTCCAGTGACTTCATCAACCTGAATAATTTTACACTGGAATCTGACAACAAACTCATTGTGCTGGGTTTTTTTAAAAAAACAGGGACATTTGCTTTTGAAATCACAATGTTCTTATAACTTTAATACTGCATGAGAACCTTGTGCTGTGATAATCATAAAAATAGTGAAATCTTCTAAAAAATACCTTCTATTTTGGGATAGCCATAAACTAGTAAAAAAATTGTGTATTCAGTGAGAAAGAGTTCTTAAGGGATACTGGGGTTTTATTTTAGAAATTTTTTTTTCATTTTTTACCTGGAATATAGTGATCCATTCTTTTCCCTGTACAAAGTCAGGGAAACTAATGATTTTAAATAAAGAAGCCCGACTTCATGAAAAACTGAGCCCACGAACTTGCCCCAAATCTACCCAAAGTAGCCATTAAAGCAAGACATAAAGAAATGTTACTGGGAAGCAAAGTCATCTTCACTTTAGCAGAGTTATTGATAATGATAACAAGCAAATAGTCATGAAGTTAAACATACAGAATAGGTTTAGTCCCAAAACACTTAACCACAGATTTTCCCATCTTAACTCTGAATGCGCCCTGTCAAAAATACTCTTTCCATAAATGAAATATTGTGATACACAATTATCTTGTGGATTTTTACTGTCACGGTGAGGTTTTTTTACTAAATAATACAGTGTACTTTTAGAACTTAATTGTCAGGCTAAGTACAGAACCTAAAATCTGGGCTTACTAAAACAGACATGAATAAAGGGTAAGTATATAGCAAGATTTATTAAAAAAAAAGGAAGTGCAGAAAGTTAGTTCAGGTAACTCTGTGCTGTCTGCAGCCCTTATACCACTCCACTTGTCTGAACCGTTGGTAGGACTCCGAGTATTTCATTATCCAAAATGAGTGAGATCCAATTTGCATCCATCCAGTTTGGTGTAATACATCTACAAAGATCTGTAGAACTCTTGTGGTACTGCTCTTGATATGTTTATGTGTGTGGGGAGAGTTTTTCAAAAATGCAGTTTTTAAAGCGTCTGTGTGTCTTCAATGTGTCTGTTACCATCTTTTAAAATAAAAATTTGAGAATGACTTGGAGATCATGTTAGTCAGCTAAACTGAATCAAATAATCGGTGTAATAAAATCAGTTGTTAAACAACATTATGTTATGGATATTACTGACTGATTACTGTTACTGATACTGTAAGTATGAATGTGTCTTGACATTAAATTTACTGAACTATATTTAGCTTTATTATTAACAAAATCTATTTTCACAGTGTTACTAATAAAGAGCATGTTCTCTGCTTGGCAAAGTCCATCCTTAGCATGTTACTGACATGGCTTGTGAGCTTGTTTTCCATTCCAGATAACAGTAAAAGGAAAAGACTAAAAGAGTATGAGTTAGTGATACTACATGTTTCCTTCTGATCGAAATTTTAGACTGTATTTCATTTTCACTGGTGAAATGTCACATTGTGCTGCTAATATAACAGCTAAAGTTATATCTTTCCTTAAAAGCTGTCTCAAAATGCAGCACGAGACTCGTATCCCCTAACAAGGAGTGGTGTGATGTAAGAATTCACAGATCCAAATGGCACATAATAACCTTCAGAGAAATGATAGCCTCAGGAACAGAACCACAGTGTGCATTACCAAAAGGGGTACACATTTGCGAGTGTACAGTGCTAATAAAACGCTATTTAAGTTTTAGGAGTAAAAGGTCGATGGCTATTTTCATGAAACGCTGAAGTTATCGAACTGTTGTAAAGAACAGACCGAAATTCTGACAGCCTTCATGTTTGCTTACACCTTACTCTCAAGTAGATTTACTGAAAGCATGGGAATACTCCGAAGAGTAAGGTCACAAGTCAATTAATTGGACTCTTTATGTCTTTACTGGAAATGTGGTTTATGACAAATCTTTTAAAAATCTGTAATAATGCTCGGAGTTACATAGCAAGCACCAAACAGATCATGCACTAGTTTGACAACATCAGGCATGCCTAGACAGTGATAAGTGAGCCTGCTGGAATCAGCCTGATTTCTATATATTTCTAATTTTTATAATTCATTAAGTTGCTTGAGGCTACAAAACTGTTAACGTATTCGCTATTAACTCACCAGCATAATTAAGTGTTGGTTTCTGGAATCTAAGCTCATGTGTGCTCTAACAGTAAGAATGTTTTCTGGTTATGAGAGGTACTCTGCAAAGATAACATAAAACCTTTTTGAAAGTGCCTGGCAAGGTAAGTAAATATTTATAGTATTTTTGTATCTATCCTTTATTCCAAGGGATCTTCTAAAATCTTTTTAGAAGATCTTGGCCTTTGCAAAGGGCTGCACTTCGGTACTTTTTGCCTACCTTATGTTACACAGATACTCCTAAACAATTTCCACTCCTTCCTGTTCTCTGACGTCCTTTGACTTAACCTTCTTACACCTTCCTTGGCTGATATAACTACCTTTATGAGTGGCTCTTCATAAAGCTAGTTGCTCCATGCTTTTTTTTTAAATCATTTTTTGGCTTCTGCTGACAGACTATGTGTTCCTAGAACGTTCTCCTTAAGGGGAAAAAAAAAAAAAAAAAAAAAAGTTTGCACTGAATCAATGGAAAATGCCAACAATTTTGAACTTTTTACAGATATGACTATGGATGATGTTCGAGAATTCGAGAAAAATATGCATGAAAAAACCAACATTAAAGTTTGCAACCAACATTCATCTACTGTGGATGAGATAGAGAGCCATGCCAAAGCAAGAGTATGTCACTTTTTAAAACATATTGCCCATCCTCGGCTAATACACCTGCACAGATCAGAGAAGAGCAACCAACTGATCTTGCTGACCACTCAGTGGTGTTTTGGGGAGGTTTTGCTTCAGTAGGAACCGAATCTTTCTCGATCAAGTGCAGTCCTGCCTTTCTTTTGCACTGTAAACTGCCACTGATGTAAGAAAGGGTGGGGTTGGGCTCCTATGCAACTCCCTGTCTTCCAGGAAAACACAATTCTCAAATTTCACTTGGATACATAAAGAGGAAGTTAAATAGGAGTTTTACTTTCTATTATTTGAATGGTCAAAAAAACGCAAGAGTTCAGAGTGCTTCAGTCAAAAAGCCAGGAACATGGGGAGTGGAAAATTTCTGTGGGACTGATAAAATTGTTTGCTTCACCAGGAAAAAAAATAAGCTAATGAATTATTCACTCTTTTCAAACTAATTTTAATGTTGTCATCGATTAGCTACCAACAATGTGAGAAGTATTTTCGGATGTAACAGCAGTTTGTGGAGAAGAACAGGTTTCTGTGTAGGTTCTTTGATTGAGATTCTGGAAATTTCATAGAGTATTTAAGTTCCTAATTTGGACACCGCAAGTAGAGGGCTAAAATTAGAAATTATTACTATTTGCAAATAGAAAAGATGCAGTGATATTTGCTTTTGAAATGTCGTTATTCCTTTATTTCTGCTAACTGCACTGCAGGGGCTCAGTGATGGTTTTACTCATGTAAAGGCTTCAAGTCTTTCCTTTGTTCTTACTCAGTAAAAACTGTCACCAGCCTGAGAAGATGTTGTCCAAGTAATAACCAGGAAGGTAATTCTCGTGTCTGTAATGCTGCAGCTCTGTTGACATCAAGGTTACTCCTTAGTTGAACAGTAAATTGAGAATCAGTTCTGACTTTGGCTCTACGCTCCGGGGTTTGGCTTTCAATGAAGTCTGCCCTCCTTAGATCCCATGTGGATAAACTAAAAAAAAAAAAAAAAAAAAAGAGACTGAGCCTTCTCAGCTCAGGGTAAGGACTTTTTTTACTTGAGTGTATATCAGAACAGAAGGGAATTTAAAGCAAGTATAAGCTGAAAAGCAGAGGTCAACTGAGGGAAAAATAAGTATTTCATGTCTGAATTTGAAATGAACAATCTTGGAGACGACCACTTAGCAAGATTTCAGTCAGCCTTCAGTTCAGTACCCAGTAAACTGAGAAATCATCCTGTCCTCTTTCACTTTCATGTATCCAAGACAGCATTTGCTTCACGTTGTACCCAAAGTCCTCAATCGAAAATAGCTGAAGTGAACGCATGGGCTGCCTTTGATGTCAGGGTGCTTTTAAACCCTTTGGGTTCAGAAACAGGAGACACGCTGTTACAGGGTGTGAAACAAAATGTAAATCAGCAAAACGGGTTCAAATCTATCTCCAGCACAAGTAGGTACAGTTCCTCTGAGACCATCTGTTTATTTCCACCACTTCTCTCAGAAGTTGAAAACGGCTTGGTCCTCACTCCTAATAACTGGCAGTGTCCCTGGAACGTTGTCTGCAGGGAGGAGAGAAGGCAGCTGGCAAGATGCACGCTTTTGTTTATTTAATAGGATGTAGTAATACAACATAGAGCTGCTTTTACATAACATTTGCAGCCAAGGCTACAGATGCATGCAGCTGGGTAATATTAAAAAAGTATCGATGTACGGAAAGTGTAGGATTTTCTCATACATATGGTGAGCACCACTGCCAGTCCTGTTTCTCAGACACCCAAGTGTGCAAGAATTTTAAATTGATCGAAATGCCAGTGTCTTTATTTCTGGGGGGTTTTTTTCAGCTTTCAGAGCTCAAAGAATCCATAAAACAGTTTCATGAAATACTTCAAATAATTCAAATTCAACATGATGTTCAGTGAAAACCATCAAATTTATTTCCGTCGGCTCAGTGGAGATCTTGCAGACAACGTAGACATGAAGCAGCAGGTTCCAGAAGAGTCTTGCTGATTTTTTGCTCAACTTAGCAGTTTGTAGCAGATCTGGGATTTTATGGGAAAAGTTTTGCACGGCTGGGCTCAGAGCACATCTATGCCGGGATCGCTCTGCCCTCTTGTGGGTTTCTGCAGCACTGTGACACGTTTGTCACCTGCACGAGCAGACTTCCAGCGCTGTCTGTGGCCCCGATTTGCAAAGGGGCTTTCCCCTCTCATCTCATTTTGCCTCTGTTTTGCAGGGAATTAAACAGTGGAATTGTCAGTTGGCCATAAACGTTTAAGTACAGATTCTGGATGGAAAAGTTGGAAAGTTTGTTGTGGCTTGGTCAAGTGCAAGGGAATTCTTTACGTTTTATTATAGTAGAGAAGTAAAATCGCCCCGGTTATGTGCACGCAGCTGTGACTAGAAGTCAGTGGAAGCTGTGCATGAGAGGAGAGAGAATTTTTCATCCCTTGGTAATTACAGTAGGCAAACAAACCGATGCCAACCCTCTACCCATTCATGCTCATAATCTAAACGAAAGAAACAAGACCCCTACCGGGTTTACTTGCTTGGAAGTTCTGAAATAATTCTGCTTGCTGACTGTGTGTCTAAATGTATTCTTTAATCGCCTGTGAAATAGCTTGATTTTTCCAGCAATTGCAGAGGTAGCAATCTTTATTCAGTTCAGAGCCAGGTAGAAGGATCATAGTGATGACTGTACTTAACTTTGTTTCCTTGACGGTTGCTGCTTATTGTGCTCCGATCAGTGCAGTACAGTAGGAGGGCACTGGTGTGGAGAATCACTTAATGAGATGCATGATAAGCAGTCATTCCCTGATGTAGAATTTGGATGGAAGCAGTTTAACTGAGTTCATGAAATGATCATTGGAGGTGATTCTAACGTGCCTTTATCTTTCTTCCCTTCTTGTTGAAGACATGACAATGGATGAAGTCCGAGAGTTTGAACGAGCAACTCAGGAAGCTACCAACAAGAAGATTGGGATTTTCCCACCTGCAATATCTATCTCTAACATTTCCATGCCTTCTTCAACCCGCAGTGCTCCATCTAGTGCTCCATCAACTCCTCTCTCCACAGATGCTCCTGAATTCCTAACAGTTCCCAAAGACCGGCCTCGCAAAAAGTCTGCTCCAGAAACTCTCACTCTTCCAGATCCAGCAAAAAAACCCCTTTAAATTAACCCAGCATGTTTCCTCCCGATAAGCCATGTCTACCACAGCAAGAGTGGCATAACTCAATTTCTACAAAGGTCATGGTGGTTTGTTGGTTGGTTTTTTTTGCTTAAAATAATCTTACTGGTGTGGAAAGATTACTTCTTTTCTCAGACTTGATCCTGAAAACCTTCAGAGAAGTGCATGCAAGAGAATGTAGTTTGTATATTCCTAAAGTAGTGTTTCAAGCCATATATATGGTGCATCTTACTGACATACAGTGAAATAGTCTGAGGGGAATCCTGTAAAAGAAAATAAATCTTTCTGTAGCAGTATTCTACCTACAAATCCTCATCTAGGTCATAGCATTTATAACTGGGAGTAGGTATTTACTAAAGCTGCCAAGGACTTCTGAGGCAAATTAGTGCCAGCTAGAATGCAGGGTTAATAGGAAAAAAACCCTCCCATTTTCTTCTTTTATAGCCAATTTTAAAATCTTTCCTACTCTCAAGCTTCTCCTGTGTATTCACGAACATCTGACCTGTAACTCATTGTACTTGAGCACTGACAGCAATCACTCAGACTCACGTTTTGCTTAATATGACTCAGGATTTGGGGCCTAGCTAACAAACACAAAACTTTTCGAACCTAAAATATCACTGTATTGAAGCCCCAGTTGCTATTAATTATACTGACTTTGAGGCCATTGAACTATTTCTATCTTGCACAGAATTTGTAAAAGAAACCACCCATTTCTTGTAGATAATGTATTTTAATAGCTCTCCCTTCCTTTTGTGATCTCTTAAGTGTGTATTGCTGTTCATTAATGGTGTTCCATGTGGAAGACTGAAAAAATAAAAAAAAAAAGCAGCTAAATTGAGCCACTTGAGAAGCAAAACCGATGAATTCTGTCTTTTCCTCACTGGAAGAAGAGTGGTAGTTACGCTGTAAGACCTTGAATGTAAATGAAAGAAAACACAAGACTCCTTTTTCTTTCCTGCCTTGCATCTTTCCTAAACAGCACAACCTGCTAACAGAAAGCTGGTTCCAGGCTTTGCCATCATCCAGGGAAGGGGTGAAACTCACTCACTTTAAAAAGCAAATGAATTGTGGGGCTGCTCAGTCCCACAGTTAGTAGGCTGACATTAAGGAAACAGAAGTGTTCTTCCCCGTCTGCATGTGAGATCACTCTTCAATCTCAGGAATTAAAATGTAGAACAGGATGTTTCCCAGCAGGGAAGAGTAGGTTGTGGAAGGAGGAGCAGAATAAATGGCAGAAGTGGTCTCTTCCTTCCTTTTCAAAATGTAAACGCCGTGGGAAACTTCCCCCCCCCCCCCCCCCCCCCCCCCCCCCCCCCCC
>NW_020799123.1:9885209-9889045 GCF_003259725.1 Athene cunicularia | reverse complement strand
CCCCCCCCCCCCCCCCCGACCCCCATTTGGGGCGCTTTGTTCTCTTTCACACAGTGCACGCTCAGTGTCTGTCCCTATCGGTAGCTGGGGTGAAGAAGCCACTGTTCAGGTAGCTGTTACCTGAATCAGATGATCAAAGTGGGTAATATTTTGTACCACCAGTGACCTGGTACATGGATTAAAAAAAAAAACCAAGAGAGTGCTGCAGAGCTCAACTACCATTGAATATTGAACAATCAGTTTGGGGATGGCCTTTTACCTGGAGGGGACGTTTGTGCCATCTTCTCCACACAATGCTGTGATTTGACTGGCTTAAATGCACTGAACTTCTCAATGGCTGTAGATCCAGTAGAAGTTATGTTGAATGTGTGATATTTATAGGGTAGTTTTAGCAGCAGGAGAAGTAATTCCACTGCCAACCTGCACTGAAAACAAGTGTATATTTGTTTGATAGTTAAAATCCTGTAGCTAGCAAAATCCAGGAGCTCTTTGTAGGTTAGCTGTGGTCTGACTTCATGCATTCTCCCACTTACTGTCCATGTTTTGCTTTGCTTTTCTTCTCAGAGCTGGTAATTTTGTGTGATTAGTGAACTAATGGGTGATGATTTTTTTGTTTAAAAGGAAGCCGCTGTAATGATGCAAACAAAACTTTCCTACATTCGTTTATGATTTCAGCTTAAAAAGTGTGCAGATTATATATTCGTGATTATAACTGGTCTAATTTTTTTTATTATTATTATTTATTTAGTAGCAAGATTGGAACATTGGTAGGAAATGGAAACCTTTGAAAAGCATTGTTGGGTTTCTTTCATTTCCTGAATTTAACCGACATAGAAATAGTTTAGTTCTGCTCCACCTCAAAGTCTATTTTTCAATTAATTTTTTCTTTGTCAAAGAAAAATTTGCTCAGCTCTAGTCATAATGTCCTTGTGCTTACATATGACTCTTTCTATATATGTTTTGGCATCTGGGTTTGACACAGGTTGTTAAACCAAAGCAGTCATACCTTTATTCACATTTAAACGATTGATTTCCAGTCCCACGTTGGATACATTGATTGTCATATTAAGTAGGTTTGGGGGTAAGGCCTGTTTGAAAATTATTAACATACCTGAATAGGACACATCTTAATCACTGCCTGACAGATGTAGGAGAAAGCCCGTGATGGTATCGCGGACGAAGGGACAGGGAGGGCTTGATGCGTGCTGCTGCTGTGGCCCTGCAGTGCCCCAATCCACAGCAGGGATCTTCATCACCAGCCACGCTGCCTCCAACGCGCGGGTTCCTAATGAAAGCAAATAAACAGCTCTGTAATGTGTCATTGCTTTGGATAAGAAATACCGCAGGTTTTTCGTTGCCTGTGGAAGTACCCTCTGCTCTGTTCTTTACTTTCCCCGTCATTCCTTACCTGTTTGGTCAATATGATCTTTAAATACCGTTTTCTGTTTGGTTGGGTTTTGTTTGGTTGGTTTTTTAAGGTATGATAACTTTTTCTAGAATATTACCAGAAAACACTCAAACAAAATTAAATGAAAAGGAAGGTCTGAATACTCAGTATAATATCTTGAGGCAAAGGGATTGTTTTCATTACCGATATTTTCACCGTGCTTTCTGTTGTATATTCAAACGTGTTTATTAGGAGAAAAATAGAATTTTGCAGGTGTGCATCACTTCTTTGGCAAGAATGAATGATGTGATTATTCAGTGAGTGCATCGTTAGAGTATGGTGCCACAGCAGAGCTGAGTAGGCACAACAGCCTTGTTGCTGTTCCCTGCCACAGTGACTGAAAAATTCGGTGATACAGCTCTGCCAGGAGTTGACAAGGAATTTTTCATCAAGAAGAATACAGTTGAGAGCAAAGACCGTGATTAGTTTGTTTTCGGTTTCTATTAAAGCCTCCTCCCAGCTTTGCTCCTACTCTTTATGTATTTCATATAGAACAATCATTACAAAATAACTGGCAAATCACTGCAGTCTTTAGAAGGGTAGATCTCTTAATAAATTCAAAAAGGGAGGTCTCCGTAAAGACTATGAGGAGCAGCACATTCCTGAAACACGTACTTAATAGGATTTCTTATGAATGTAATGGTTGATTTTGTAAATGACTGGATAAATCCTATGGAAAGAAACTAGTTGACCTTATTCTTTGGCTTTTTTTGATTATTCTGGAAGGTGATTTTGTGACATCTAGTCGCCAATTTGCATTAATTGCTGCTGTAGAGATTTTGAAATGGAAATATTTGTTCCTTGAACTTTAGTTTGTAACAAGACCGCTATATTTTGTTAAAACTGCTTCGAAGCAATGTGCTATCATTTGAAATAAGCCAAATGTATATGCTTTTTATGAATTAGTGAGTGCAGTAAGAGAGGATTCATGATCTTGTCAGTAGGAGCTTTTCAGTTTCCATTGTTTTGACTTGGGTTTATCTGTGTAAGTTAAAAATGCTAAGTAAGTCTAACAATGTTTTGCTTTAAATGAACAGCATGGGCATTGAATTACAATCTCCTGTAGTTTTGTGGTGTCACTAAAACAGGTTTCATTGTTTTATTTCATTTCTGTGATAATTCCACGTGACTCTGAATGTCCAGTAATTAATTTCTTTTATTTAGAGCAGCGATGGCTACATTAGGCAATACATCACTACCATCAAAGAAGGACCAAGTTTTGAAACGCTCTGCATGTGAAATAATGCAAAGCTCCACAGGAGAATTTGATTGTCATATTTCTCATCCATATCACTTAGTTTCTGGTTTTTTTCCAAGTTATTTATTATTTTTAATATTGTATTTTTTTCCTTGCATTTTGTTGTAAATAAACTCCCAACAATTATTCTTTACAATTGTGGCTATTTTCTTTAACTAGGTCTCCTCTAGCAGGAACATAGCCATTAACATTTCTACCCCCAGCTCTGCAAAGTCACTTCCTCAAAATTAACAAGCACAAAGAATTGGCTTTGTAAGGAAAATTCAAGCCACTTCTAGGTTTAAAATTTAAACCACATCTACTAGGTTTTGTTGTGCCCCAGCTTTTTTAAGATTTTATCAGGGCAGGTGCCATCAGTTTGGCGTTAGCCCATTCACTTGTAAATGACCATTTGGTTGACAAGGAAGTTTTTCTGGAGGGAATCTAATTCTCTATGCAGGGTTGGGCAGCCCAGTGTTGTAGTAAATACTGGAACACAGTGGAAAAAAGAGGCCACTCAGAATCTCTCAGGCAAAGCCCCGAGGTGACAGCGCGGGCAACACGGTTCCCCAGCAGCGCTCAGTAACGCAGGGAACGGTCAGGCCTGGCCGCCTCTGTTCTTGGTTTGGTTTGATGGTTTTTACAGTTCGGGCTTGTGCTGGTAGGGTTTCCTAAACAAAAATACTAACGCACGAAGATACATTCCAAATCGGTTAAAAACCTGAACCTGATCCTACCGCTATTAGAATTGGTGGAGTTGGCTTCTGCTCTTGCAGAGGGAAAAAATTCCACCCGTCATTCCTCACAAAAATGAGGCATCTCGCAGGGCAGAATTACATTTAATTAAAGCAGCCTTGAAACCAGCAATGTTTTGTTACGTGGATGAAAAGCTACAGGAGCCTTTTATCTAATGTCCCTGCGCTAATGTGCACGGAGATGTCACCTCTTCTGCAGGATGAGACACTCGGACCCGCGGTGCGAACGCCCGTGGAAATGATCCGAAAGGGACCGGGAACAACCGGAAAGAAATCCTGAATGCGGCTGGCGGTCCCGCTTCGCAAGGGTGTTGTGAAGAATGAGCGGCTCTTCTCCGGTTTTACAGCAGATAAAACGCCCTGAGCGCGCCGTCCCCGTCAGTCCCGACCTGGCAGC
>NW_020799123.1:9873338-9885159 GCF_003259725.1 Athene cunicularia | reverse complement strand
CTCACCTGCGCTCTCCGGCGGCCCCCCGGCCTGCCAGCGGGCGGGCGTCGGCTTAGGCGGTTGCTTGCGCATTTCTCCTTGGTTTTCTCCCTCCATTCCTCACCCCAAGAAATCCTTGTGTCCCGGAGCTGCAGGGTCTGCGACATTTCCTTACCGTAGCCACGGTGACAGGCGTTTCGTCCGGCTGTCTTGGGTCAGCTGCCTTCCTGGAAGTTGGCTGGAAGAGGAAAGATTTTTAGTTTGCAATTGAAACTCAAAAGCTGTTAGCGTATGCATATATTTCAGCAAACCGTAGTGAGAAACTTCAGGAAAATATTTGGGTTTCTATCTTTAATTGACCTTCACCTTCATGGCGCTAGGGATTGTATCTTAGTGGATTCGTGATACAACCTCCTTTGAGTTGTTTAGTGCCACTGCCAAGACCATACATGAGAACATGAACATGTTGGTAAATATGCCCAGTGTAGCTCTAGGCTGAGGAGAGGGGATGGAGAACCCTCTGAGCAGCCAGAATTAAATCATAGATAATGTGAGTTTAGACAGTGAAATTCATTGCTCTTGGTCTCTGTAACTTACTCTGAAATAGGAAGAGAAAAAGCGTGGCTTTTCTGCATGATTGTGTTAGTAAAGGTAACTTGCACTAGTTAACAGTAATATCTTCCCTTGGAAAAGCCATGCATCATACCTGTGCTTCATGACATAAGCCCACCTGACTATCAGAGCTCAATTTCTCCTGTGAAAAGAAGTAATTTTTAATTAATGTGGAGTTCTTCCATGTTATTCTGAAGTTTTTGGTATTAAAGTCAGAGACAGGAATGCTCAAGCAGAAGTTTTGAATATAGCAGTTTCCCCGTGTTCATATTCTCATTCAAATCAGATGTAGCTACCTTGCGTTTCTGTCGTGAGAATCATGAGAACCCCCGATGCGTGCTGTGCTCTGTGTTAACTAGTGTCTCTGTTCTGACTCAGGTTTCAGACCAGAAGCCACTGGGTTGTTGGTCAGTTAAACATGGGCAGATTATCACATGTCCAGTTGTATGCAACTTTGAAACTCACGAATACGTAGCTGTTCATGATGACAAGGTGAGATTGTTTATCTTTTCTTAAAGGAAAAAAAAAAAAAGGATGTAGTGAGTCTTCTGAGGGAATGTAGATGAGGAGGAAATCAGCAGTGCAAGATCTTTGGCTAAATGTAAACACATGGAGCTCCTGACACCCTCTTGCAGTTCAGGTCATCTCTGCTCTCTGAGGGGACAGGGCCGTGCAGTTCTGGGCTGCACATGTGTTCCTTTCTCATTGAGGTGGAGATAATCTGTGCCGAGCACCAGGTGTTCAGTGGCCTTTTAAAACCTGAAGCATTCTCAGTGCGGAATGCCTCATGCATACATTCTCAGAGGGTAAGTTATTTCTTCTGTTGCAAGCTGGTTGACATTTACCATGATTATTGTGCTGAAATGGTTAAGATAGTTCATACCTGCATCCTGGTTTCTCTGCTCATATTTTACAGTTAAACATTACCTGTTTGTGTACTTGTAGTGTGTGCTCAGCACATGCTGAACCTTTAGCTTTTTTCTAATTGTTGTTTTATGAAATATCATTCCTGACCTTTCAGTGGTCTCCTTGAGACATTCTCTTCCTGATCAGGTCACCTGTATCTTAATCTGTCTCCATCACTTTGATCCACTGTCACTGAGAATTCTGCTGTATCTTTTTCCTTAACTTTACTCTTTCCTGTTCTTTCTTTCCAAGTCAAGATTCCTAAGCTTGCTTTGTATTCCTGTTGTCTCTGCTTCACCTTCCTCCCTTGCAAACTTCTCCTGGGTCAGATTCCACTAAGGTTACTGTGAATACTTTCTGCATGTTTTCACCCTGTGTTTCAGTGATGTGCAATTGCTAGAATTTTGCGTGATGAGAAGTTTATATGCTACTGGTTTGTTGTGCTTAAAAATGATGCTTCTTTTAAAGGTTTTAAGAATATGGAAGAACCAAGATATTAACTTGGACAAAGTATTTAAAGCAACGGTAAGTCTCTTAGGTATGTCACTTTTATGTTAATGTTCTGAATCCTGGTGGAGGGAAGAGATGCTAATTTCCATAGTACTAGTAATATTACACTTTAGCCGACCATTGTCTTAACTTGCACTTCATGATGTTCGGGAATATTGCAAGGAATCCACTTGGACCAAGAGACTTGATCATCGAAGTATTACTCTTAAAATGATTTGTATCCCAAGTCCAAAGTTTCAGAGGACTTTCTTTAAAGATGGTGAATGATGTTTGAGTATAGATTTTCCTGTTCCGCTGGTGGTTGTGTTAAGCAAAGCTTTGTGTTACGCTGTATAACAGTTGTTTGAGCTCCTGACCCTCAATTATGTTTTTGTGATGTGATTCAGAAATGTGATGCTCACCCAGACACTTCCCTGGCTTTTTGTTGGGTAGTGATTTGCAATATTTGTAGCATTTCAGAAAATTGCCAACTATTAGGCCTACATTATTAGGAATCTTACAGGTTCATCATTCTTCTGTTACTTGTTTATTGAAAGAACTCAAAAAGAAATCACAGATAAAACACTTGGCTTTCAAGGTAATGTACTGAAGAACATAGAATTATTTTTTTCTCTGTAGCTTTCAGCTGATGTGTACAGAATACATTCACTACCCAATGGGGGGCCAGTGGTACTATTCAAAGGAGGTGGTGTTCGAACTTTAGATGTCCTTTTGGAAGCCCCACAACAAGAAATTGAAAATGTTATCTCAGACGAAGTCATCAAGTAAGTGCTACAGCTTTATGAAGCCTGCTTCTGGCTCAGGGGAATTGATGATGAAAGGTGTTCCCTTTTTTGAGGGGATAGGGGAGAAATCTGAACACCGGGATATTAGGGTTGGGTTTCTTTTTTTCCTGACACATTGTTTTTAAAAACTTAAGAATTATTTATACAGATATACTAAAAATAAGAGCTGCCTAAGGAACAGTGTTATGACTTTAGGTATAGTGCTAGAATTTAGAAGACATTCATACAGCTTTCTGGTTTTAGGTGGAGTGAAGCTTTTATGGAAGGTCAGCAACCTGTCCTAATTTTTGCTACTGAGAAAGTGAGTTGAATACTTTTTTTTAAAACTTTGATAGCAACAAATCTTAAGTGTTTTTTCTAAAATCCATCACCCGTTTCATTGGACTATAAGAGCTTTTAGTGAAATCATTATCCTGCTTAATCAATACCCTATATATGTATTGTTTCTGATAAAGCAGTTAAATTGAAGGTGTGTTGCTTTCAGGGATGAGGAGCCTGGCTCTTAGAACTTCAGAGAATAATTAAGATTAAATACAGTAGATGATTGTGTGACTCTTCATTGCCCTCAAATACTTGCTTATTGTGGAAAAAAATATTAAATAGGATTTATGGTTTTTTAAAAAATCTATTATGCATGAATCTGTCTTTATTGAAATGCTTCTTCCTGAGAATCCATTCACTTCATCAAATTACAATTTCCTTTATGTGCTTGAGTCTGCAAACTTTTCTGAATTAGGTTGTACGTCCTATAGAAAACACATATTCCTAATTTTGCTTAACATTAAAGTTAAGCAGCACTGATATCTGAATTTCTATTTGTGTAAATTAAAGGAAAACTTATTTTCTTTTTTTGTTTTAGGATGGGGATTTTTTTGTCTACGTACAGAAACTTAAGATGAATAGTCTACACAAATATAAGCTTGAACAACAGGAATTATCTAAACCACTGAGTTTCGTGGCATACATAAAAAAGCAAATAATCACACTTCTGTGTTTGTGTAAGTTATATTTTCTGATGGGATGTGATAATAAAGCAAAGAATTGTACAGAAGAACATAAAATGTTGGTATTTATGAATTACTGTTTAACATTTCTCTTTAAACTGTCTGAAACAGCTAGTGGTAGGAATAGCAATTAAATTTTTCTGGTACTTTAATGGCTGCAAAGGCTGACTGTCCCTAAACGTTATGACTTGTACCATGCAGATCTCATGGTAGCTATGCTTTTATTTTGCTGCTTTGCATCATAACATGTCCTTCAAATATGCAGTATTATTTCTTCTTTCAGCACTCACTGAATCTTGTTCTCTTTGGATATCCTCTTGCCACATCATATCAAATAGTTTTTCCACGATAACAGATGATAAAAATGTCATCTCTTTTCTTTGACAGATTCCAACGACTCTGTGTATAAGGTTCTAATACCTCTGCAGCAAAATACTGAAGAGAAAGAGCAAATTTTGCCCAAGTCACTACTACTAAACCTTTTGGTATCTGGAAGTGTTCTAAAAGGAACTTCTTTCGTTGTTCTTGATAAAGACCACGTCGCAGTATTAGGAAGACTAGCTGTGTCTGGTGAAGAATCCAAAGGTAACTTGGAAAATCAGATTAAGATGTGGTAAGGTCTGAAATTTCCCTAGGCAAAGCACAAAGCAGGAAATGGTGCAAATAAAATGTTAGTTGGCTCTTGAAACTAGTACATAGTTGAGTGGTGCTGTTCAGAGCACTAGCCAGAAGATGACCTTTAGCAGGGAACTGCAGTGTGGGTTGCAGGACTGCACTCACTGCTGTGTTTCAGTATTTGCTGTTTTGGTGTTTGCGAAGCAGTTGAGAAGAAGACCAAGAGAACTCATGGATGGAGGGAAAATGAAAGGAGGACTTGTAAAAGGACCTATGCAGGGAAACAGACCTAACGTCTTCTAAGAAATGGACATCTAAAATAAGTGAAACAAACACTTGAGGCTCATGCCTAAATTTCTCAAGTGTAGGATCATTGAAATTTAAGCTACCGTATGCAGCATTTTATAGCAAAATGTTCTTCCTGACTGGAAGTCACACTGGCTGCTGTCCCTCCTGCCACAGCTTCTTGGTTAAAGCTCTTGAAAACAAACTCATCTTCTGGGGTTTTTTGGGGTTTTTTTTGAGAACTAACCAGAATGACTTAACTCCTAATATTGAATACATTACTAAGTGAGCTATTTTGAAACAGTTATTTCTGTTTCCTCAGGTGTTTTTAACTGAAAGTAGCAAAGGCAAATGTAGCATTTTTGGGGTTATAACATCTATCTCTTATTTTCCTTAGAGTGTCTAACAATATGGAATACAAAATTTCAGACGTTGCAAACTTCAAAGGAACTGCCCCTGGGAACCAGTGGACAAGTAAGCTCAATCTTTAATTTGTGGCTCTTGAGCATTTGGTGTGATAGCAGTGAAGAGACTGGTGGGCTTCAGAGTTCTGCTTCTGTCTGGAAGAGCAGCAAATGCCAAGTTCTGAAACAAAATTAATATTCACCAGTTGATGAGCAATTTTTGTCAGAATATTTAGTGGGATAATGGTGGCCTATGGCAATTTCTTTGATAACTCAGTACCTTCTCACTTCTGATGGTCTTGATTGTTTGGTGAGAATGATGTAGCTAATTAAACAGAAAACCCAGCCAGTATCTATTCTGTTCAGACAATTTACAATTGACAGCCTTAATGATCCCTGTATCTCCCTAGAGTTTCAAGATGTTCAAGTGTCAATAAGTAAATTGACACCTCAGTAATAAATGCACTAGGGAAATAAACAGCTGATTGGTTTTGTCTTAAAATTGCACAGAGAGTATTTAAAAAATAAAAATTATCAAGTGGACTTAATGCCTAGAAGCAGCCACTGTACTCTGAGAGATTGCTGGAAGATGCTCAACAGAAGGCTTCTTATTTCTGTGTATAAAATCAACAGTTAATGAAGGTCTGCTAACAAGTGTTAAAGCTAACAAAAATAATTTAAAATGCTCTGATCGCTGACTCTTAGTTGAATTTTGTAGTAGAGAGTTAATCATCAGCTTGTGCAGGAACAGACTTCTCTGCTCATCTCCTCATTAATAATATGTTCTAATATTTTGTAGTTGTGGTGTTATGAGGAAAAATTTTTTTTTACTCATGGGAAAGTGCTAACTGTGATTATGTACAAATGTGAAACATCATCCTTGGCAGCTGCTGTGGGAAAGCTCAAGGACAGTCAAACCCCTGGTAAGAATTTTTATAATTGCAGTGAAAATATCTTGTAAAAGGAAAACTTTGGAATTGTATAAAAATTCTTTTCATATAATCCTGTAAAATAATTTTAATCTAAACAGCTTGAAGTAACCTAACACTGTGTTCTGTTCCTAGCTGTTAAATTTAAAGTTGCAAGAATGCCAAAGCACACAGATGTCTGAATTTATTGTGGCTTCACTTAACCTGGGTTGTCATTCAAATACTGGAATTACTGAAAATACTGGAATGCTAGCTATGAATACTGGAGACAAAATGAAGTGCTGACTCCTATAAATTATTTTCAAAGAGTTTGCGATCAGATGGGTCAATGTCAAACCTTAATTTGAAAACTGTAGTTTAAAGTTGTACTGTCATAGTGTCTTCAGCTTAGCATTGCACTGGTAAAATGTTGCAAGTAATGCTCACAATAAATTGTGTAATAAATTATTTCTCTGCCTCCCAGAAGCTCAATGGAAAAACAGTGTGAGGAAAGAGTAATAAAATTACCTGCTGCTGAGACAAAACTGGAAACTTCCTTGCCATAAAAGGACTAGGATTATACTTCAGAAAATACCTATTAGTATAAGAAGTTGCTGCAATATTCATACTTTAACAAATGTGCTTTAAGTGTTACCTTCATATAGTTTTGGTTTTGTGTCCACAGATGTGTCTTCATTTGTAAATTGGAATACCCTTGAAGATGAAGAGCTGGCTTCCCTTCCATCAGAGCAGCCTGTAGCAGTAACATCTGAGTCTAGAATGAATGTAAGTTAGCATCAGGAGCCTGTGAGGTTTTTGGTGTGTTTCTCTTGTCTCTTCCCCATGCTGCTACTTTTACTTGTAGGTGTTGTAGCAGAAGGAAATTTCACTTTGTATTTGTCACTTATTGTTTCTAACACTGGAATTGGACTGGCCAGTTACTAATTGTAACCTCTGCAGCAAGTTGACATGTAAAGTTCCCAGTTATCTTGTTTGAAATCCTTAAATATATACCATCTTTTTGGAGCTGAATAATAACTTTTGTTTTTTCTTTATAGTTAAGATCAAAAAGGAACACTGTAGCTGAAGTACAGCCAGACACCTTATCAGTTAGGCAGCTGTTACTAAATCTAAAAGTAAGTAAACCAAGTGTTCTAAAGTAGTGTTTTAGATATTCTCAGAATATTCTAGTTGTCTCAAGCTGTTATCTTTTCCCATGTCCTGTTGCATGTATCAAGTTGACAAAGATGCCTTAAACAGGTGAGTTGGAGGACATTATAATTATCATTGTGCTGAAATAGTATTAGGAGATCATGAAATTAAAGTTTTGTCATAGCAGTGTGTTCTCTGTGTGAACTGTACAGGGCTTGTAATAGCTATCTGAGTTCTGAAAACTTGCACAAATTTGTTATTTTTTAATGAAAATCTCATACAGTAAATAAGGTGGGAGGATTTTTCACCTGAACTCTGCTTTTTTAGATTCTTATTTATGACTTTAATTTTGTTGAAGATATTTTGGATCTAGAAAGTTGGAATACTGAAAATTCCACCAGAAATACAGCAATAAGCTGGTTAGTTCCTTTCTAAAACTTGCAGCAAGTGTTGTGACACTTCCAGTTGCATCCCTTCCTGTGTGAATGTACCTATAGCTCAGCTGTGACTGGACATCGTGCTAATGTTACTGAAGTAACATTACCTGAGTCCAGAGTGAGTAGTTACCCTCGTTTGGCTCTTTCATGCTTGAGAGAGACTCCAAAAATGCAGAGTGGTGAGGGTTTTTTTGTAAATTTTTTTAGATTGAATTGCAAAATAAGTCTGTTTCTACTTGGTCTAATTAGTAATAGTACAGTTCTCAAACCTATGCCTTGTACTTCTGAATTGCACAGTGTTTGTCATTTTCAGAATGCTTCTACAACTGTATTTGAAGATGAATTGAAACAACTGATATCAAAAGTACAGATGCCAGACCTCCAAGCCACCATTGGATGTGTAGTAACCGCTCTTATAAACAGATGTAAAGCAAATCCAAAGTACTACCCTCGAAATTTCCTGCTACAGATAGTCCAAACCCAAGATTTGTCTTACAGGTGATGATTCTGCATTTTTTAAATGTAAGGAATAGTCTTTAAAAACTTAAAAAAAAAAAAAGTAGAAATCCAGTCTTTATAAAGCACTCTTTGAGTTCCCAGAATTTACTATTGAAGGTGCTTGTGCTTATTTTTTGATGAAGCTGACGCTTCCCAGATGGATTTTTTTGAGTAAAACAAGATTAATACTTCTACGATAGTTGTCAATGTAGTTTTCAGTGGGTGTGAACTATGCAGCCTATTCATTTCATATTATTACAGTTTATGTCCAGATTTAATGGCTGTTGCTTTGGAGAAAAAAGACGTGTATCTCTTACAAATCTGCTTACAACGGTTTCCAGATATTCCTGAAGAAATTACTTGTGCTTGCTTGAAAGTATTTTTAAGGTAAGTTGGAATCACCCTTTTTTTCCATCTTTTTTTTTAACTCCTTCACCAAACCAAGCCCCTAAATAAAAAGCTGTGTGTTGCTAAGACTGGCTTTAATTTTATAGATGAGCAATTAATAGTGTGCATTAAAGCCTTAATTCTGAGTACACTGTATGTTGCAGTCTTGCAGACTGACAGGCGTTTTAGCACATGTCTGTTGCGTATGTTAATTGTAAAGACTGTGTAAATGGTAATTAAATACACATGCCTTTATAACACTGCTGGCTTGAATGGCGTTTGCATCCTATCTGTGTACTGTGCAACAGGCTTAACTGGGAACCCACCTGGGGTAAGAAGCCCACAAAAAAACCCCAACTAACTCTTGTAAGTTCATGACAGAAATTATTTTTGTATCCCCAAAAGGATGGAGTTTTAGGTAGGCACTGTAACCAAAAGACAAGAGTGTTGTAACTGTTCTTTTAGGTTTCCAGAGAAAAAAGGATTCTTTTTTTATTGGAAACATCAGATCTTGCTCATTTCATACCTTAGAATTTTGAACTACTAAATACTAGGAAAATCGTAACTGTCTTAAAGGTTGAAGCAGTTCCACTGATGTCAGAATGTAATAACAGTCTTCAGTGGGGTATAACCTTTAAATCAGCCCATGACAATGTCTAATAATATAGTAACTTACATTGTTGGAATAAAAGAGCAGTACCTGTATTGTTCAAGGTTAATAATTACAAAATCTTAACTGTTCTCTCATGTCTTTTATTCATTCTGCAAGATTCTATATTTTAGTATATGTTTTTACTTTTATAGTAAGCTTCAAAGAGTTCAGTGTGTACTAGTGTTGGATTGATGGCATTGTTGATTTTAAAGGTAATAATTAAATGTATCAAATGTCTGAAATTTTCTTCTACAGCATTAGTGAAGCCTATCTTCAAAGAATAGATGTGAATCTAGAATCTGTAATCTGTTACATTGATATTGAATTGAACAATAAAGAAGTTAAGACTGAAATTGTAGAAAACGGTTTCAATGTTGAGCTGGAACAGGACATCTGGGATACTACAATCACAAAGGAAGCCCATCTGACGGCTGGTGGTGAATTCTGCCCTGTTGGACCACAGAAGGCAGCATTATTGTATCCTCTGTATGTTTTAATGAAGGGAAGTCAGTGCATTACATGTGATGTGAATGTTTATATTCAGTATTACTAAAAGACATATCTTCTGTTATTGAAAATTTCTGAAAGTTATCTCTGATAAGAAATGTTCATACTCAGAAGAATGGTTTAGAATATAAATAGGAACAACTTTTACAAAGTATCTACACCAGTTTAAACATACATTATTGCAAAAGTGTTGTAAAACTTTGTCTATTCAAGAGGAAATAGTATCAATGATTGTTTCCCTGTTGAAGCACACACTAGCCAATTACCTGCCTGCAGCAAACAGAACTGTTCAAGCTAACTGTACTCTGATATTTCAGTTGCTGTATATGTGTCATGGTAGAAATAATGGAGATTCAGAAAGCTGAAATAGGATCTCTCTCAAAGGACCTAGAGAAATATTTTAATTAGAATTTACTTCAGTTTGTAGAAACTGGTATTTTTTTTTCCTGCAATTTTATTTCCTTAATAGTACTGCACAGAAATGCTGTTCTCCATTCAGCTTACAGTGAAACATTTCTTTTGCCTCATCTGAAAAACCTTCCAGCTCAGCAAGCTGTTGTAAGTATGTTAAAACAAAAAAGTTTTTAAACGCCTTATTATTTTGGGGGAAGGGAAAGGGAAGAGTGTATTTCAATTGTGTATTAGAAACTTGCCAGTCTTACTGGAGTCTGAATCACAAACTAATGCATGAAAATGAAATTAAAATGCCTAGTAAGATTTAATGTTAATGAATGTCACGTTTTTCCACATACATATGGAACTTTTATTGATTTCTATAGTCCTTGCTTATGACCCAGTCTACTTGGAAAATGTTGTTCATATTTTGTTAGCAAGTATAGTACCTTTTCTTGATTTGGATGCTTTTTAAGAAAGGAATGAGGCATTCTGATTTAGTCAGTCCCACCAGAAACAGAAGTTTAGAAAATATGAAAAACAAACTGTATGCTGTGTAAGATGCCAAAAGTAATACAAATCAAAGATCCTCTCAGTTTAAAAAAAAAAAAAAACAAACAAACAAACAAAAAAAAAACCAAAAAACAAACCCCGGCAACTTTGCACCTCAAAACCTGAAATAAAATTTCAAGAACCACATGTACCACAGTACCTGAGTGTATATATGGTTTTCCAGTGATTCACAAAAAAACCCACATCAGAACAAAGCTGATCCTAGCACTGACCCATCTCCTTGATTACTTATTTTTTGAGAAATAAATCTCTGACTTGTGCTCAGCACATGATGGTGACCGGTAGCGATTCATTGTTGGCTACTGAAAGTGAAACTGGGCCTCAGATTGTTAATGTTGATACAGTTTTTAGCAAAGCTCCTAGAAGAGTCCCTGTCTGAATTAAGTTGCTCTGACACAAGCACTGGAACAATGATTTAACTCTGAATGTAACTTTATGCTGAATATTGCTGAGAATTTTCAAACATCTAGCTATAGGTGGTATAAGAGGAACTTAATTTCAGTGTGTAGTGTACAGGCATCTATGTTGCTTTAAAAAACAAATTTCTAAAATACCCTTACAAGTGTTGCTGTGCACAGGACAAAACTTATCAGCCTATTAAATGTTTGTCCATTAAAAATATTCTGACTTTTTTTACTTTTAGCTGTTTCTCAGGTATTTATACTACCTGTATGTGAAATGCAGTGAAAAAATTAATACTGCTCTTCCTGGAATATGCTGTCCAACTATAAGTCAGGTGAGAAGCTAGTTCTAAGAGCTGTACTTCCTTTGGTTTCTGTGGTGTGTGACTTAGTGAGTAGTTGTGAATATTAAATCAACTACATTAATTCTATATTGTCTATTAATGTAACCTGTGTGAAGCCAAATGTAATGCAACACTTTTTATTATAGGAAAATAAATATACTGCCTTAATGTATGAAACCACACATTTTTTCATTAGAAGTTAATGTTTCAGAGTTCAGCTTTTAAATCAAAATCTGTGTCATTTGCATATCATAAATTGTAAGTCTGCTTTTCTTGTTTGTCTTCAGATTATGGATTGGATGTGCTTATTACTTGATGCTCACTTCACAGTTATGGTGATGCTCCCAGAAGCGAAAGGGTTGCTTTCAGACCTGCATAAGTTTGTGAGAGCCCAAGTAAGTTGTGTCTTCTAGGATAATTATTTCATTTTAGTGTGGATTTAGAACATGGGTGTTAATAAAGGGGGGGG
>NW_020799123.1:9868620-9873288 GCF_003259725.1 Athene cunicularia | reverse complement strand
GAAGCAAGCAATGACAAATTATATAATATCTGTTCTCGTCTGTATGTTCCTTCCTGAGCGTGAAATGGAAGTTGCCTCTCTTTCTCATTTTGATTTGAAAAGCTGCTGTGTTTGTTTAGTTTAAATATCTGACTGCAGAACCACAGATAGTTCCACAGCAGGAAAATAATTACAATTTATTTTACTGTAAATATCTGTGTTTTTCTTCTTTTTAGGTACGGTTCTACTCTGAACTCAACAAGATTGAAGGAAGTTTGCGAGAATTACAAAGACTTCACCACCAGAAAGACCCTCAGACATATTCTATTGAAGTGCTGGAACTTATTTGAATTTTAAATGAATTAACACATTTTTTATTGATTCCTTTTATGATGAGGATGTATTAGCACTCCATATTGGGGATGTGAGAAGCTGTTTCTTGTATAGGAGGAGCACAGTTACTCTGTAGCTACATGAGAGTTGTAAGTTTGAAATTCGTGTATTAAAAGCTCTGTTTTTGACTGGATGAGAAGCTGGATGCTTGCTTATATTTTCATATATAATTTTGATATGTAATCATAAGAACATCCTAAAATACCACAAAGAATTAGTAGGATATTTGCAGTAAGGCTTCAACAGATGTTTCATCAAATGAATTGATGTTTTTATTCTACTTGCTACTTAATAGTTGAAGTCTCTGATTAGATTCTTCAGAGTTTTTTATCTCCACTCACATTATGAACTGTAGATGAACTCATTTGAGTTTGCTGCTTTGATTTTTCTATTTTTAAGTTGGTTTTACTTTGTCCAAAGATGTCTTTGACATTTACAGACTTATCTTAAACAGGGAAGGGAGCTTAAGTGTAGATACAGTGTTATTACCTAACATACCCTGCTTTCTCTCTTCCCTATGTCATGGTATCACAACCTATTAGTGTAGCCTTTCATGCTGTCTTTTCCAGTCCAACCAGGTCTTTTGACGCTGCTTTAAAAAAAAATAGAAGCAGAGGAGTTGTGTGGTGGTTAGTAGTTAAAATCTTGAATGACAATAATCTGAAGTTGTTTGGATGCATCTTCTATCTGATAAGACCACCTGCAGCCAGAAGCTGCCCACAGGAACTGGACTCCTCCCTCAAATAAAGAAGCAAAGTGCAGTTAGTTAATAGGATGTCTTGTTACAATCTTTATCGAAGAGGTTGCCATCAGCTGAAGACGACTGTTTTCTCAAGCAGAGAGACTGCTCCTCTAACACATGCTCTTCTGCACAGACTTTCAGAATGGAGTTACTGGATTTCAGCATAACTAGCTGTACTTCAAGACTTCTGCTTTAGAAATTTCTGGAGCTTTCTGATGTTGAAAGATTGCATCCAAGATAGTTTCTGCTTTTTTAAATACTCATCTGTTGAAATCTTGCCTATATACATTTGAAGCTTTGGGGCAAGTTTGGAAGAGGAGCAGAAAAATAGCATTTACGTAAAATGTAATGCTGTGGACTTTGGAGTGAGCTTGACATGACTTTAAGCTGACCATAAAACTGGTAACTGCCAGCACAGATCAGAGCAAGAATGGTATCTTGCCTGTTTGGAACAAAGAACTCACCTAGCTGAAAATAATGTCTCTTTTTGGATAGTGATTTTTCTTAAGCATATGTCACTGGATACAGAGGAGATATCCAGCCTGATTTGGAGCAGAATGTTGGAAAATCTTGTTTTAATAAAAGGCTCCTTAACTTTTGTCAGCTTTAACTTGCCTGAGAATGAACAACAGCATTTTCTTCCTTTCTCTGACTAGAGCTATAACACGAGATGATTGTGGCTGAAGTGCAGAACTTACTGGACTTTGGCTATATAATTTTGAAACAGCTGCACACCGTTAGAAACCTTAAGGCTCTTTGGAAGTTGACATGTTCTAGTTGTATGTACTGTTACCAGAGGTCAGTACCACATGTATGTAAAATTTCAAAAACACTACACGGGGCAGCTGAAGAATCATACAGAGGGGTACTTGATACTGGCAGTAGTTGCTCTTAATTTTCTGAACAAGGAAACATCTCCAATTTAACATTCTTGCCTACATCAGTGTTTGATTTCTACATGTACTTTTTTCAAAGAATGAACACCTCAACTTCAGTGAACCTCACCTATACTGCTTGTTCTATACAGCTTGAATTTTCACATTTCAAAGTATATCTTAGCTTTATATTTGACTGTCTCTTTAAAAAAAAACAAACTAAAATTTAATGAAAGCAACACTTGTTGAAGATATTACAGGTATAAACATATACTGAATTGTGCTTCTGGTTTGGTGTTCATTTAAAACAGACTTGTTATAAGTGACTTGTGGGACTGAATATTCATCTAAATGAAAGCTCCTCTGAGATGGGAGAAAATAGAACAGGCATAATGCTACATTTCCTGAGGTCTAGTATAAAACGGATGGTTGGGGACAGAGGTCTTCAGAGAAGACACATCAGTACATGTTCAGAATAGCAAACAATATTTTAAAAACCTCATTTTACTAATAATGTGATTGAATATTAATATAATTCAACATATCAGTATATTGATATAGTTTGTTTTTCATCATACTAAATAAAATGATAGTATATTGAATTACACCACCAAAATGTATGCCCTTGTGTCCTAAGACTGGCTTTATTTATTCTACAGCTGAGCTCTAGTCTAACATTATTCAGCAACACTGTGGTGTCTTATAAATGTACATGTCACTGATTAGATCTAGAGCTGAATACTCAAATTCAGTGCTTAATACATGTTATTAAATAATTTGGAGGGAAGAACTGGACAAAAGCAGCTCAATAATTTAACCAGGAGCATATGCTGACTTGTTATGAATGCCATCCAGCTGTAGGGTCTTACTCTTGGAGAAAGGAACCCATCCAGACAACAGCTTGGAACAACTAGGCTATTCATCTTCTCCAAAGTGCCCTCTGAAAGGAGGCTTTCTCTCCATCTGTCTTGAGTATGGAGGCAGTGTAGGGGCTTCTACCTAAAATTCCTCTTCCTGCTCTACTCAATTCTCTTACAAATATGGTTGTTTAACTATACCAGCAGACTCAAAATATGAACTTCAAGTTCCTAATGGAGATAGGGGTTTTTTTTCTTGGAAGTGGACAGGGGTAGGTGAATAGTTTAAGGGGTTAAGGTTGGTTGTACTGAGCTAAGCTGTGTGTTGGAAAGGAATAATCATAGTCCTGACTCTGAAAGTTAACACTAATGCATCCATTTCTCCACCTATAAAATAAAAATTCCTTATGTCCTATTCACTGAGCACTTCCACATTGACACGTGATAAATCTTAAATGAGATTAAGAGACCTGGTTCACACTATTCAAAAGCAAATGATTCTTAGCACCTTTGATCTACTACAGCCACACAAAATCCACAGTAGAGATGTTAACACTCATAATGCTACAGGCTCTGTGAATATCCGTGAGGAAGATACACTGGATACCTTTGCTAGATTCTCAACGCTGTTTAGATGGCAGAATTCACAGGTGTTCTTTCCAAGATCACAAAGGGAGATAGTGAAATAAGTACCTCAAAACATGTATCTGTGTATTTGTGTGTTTAAAGAGTCATCGTAATCCTTTGCACCCTTGTGAGAGGTTACAAAAATTAGCCTGACATAAGCAATCCAAAGGTAACCGAAAGATTCAGACTACAAATTGAGTATAAAGGTGTAAGGGGGGTTAGGCAATGTTGTCTACTACTGTTGCTGTGTCTGTATCGTACTGTGTCTAGAACATGGCTCTGAGCCTGTGCAGCTGCACCACTGAATATAAAAGAGTGCAAATGAATATAAAAGAGATGCAGATAAAAAGCTGGATGTAAGAGTGCAAATTGGGCTAAACCCTGCTGCCTGGTGCCATTGTGACAGTGTTGCATGCTTGACACTGCGGCAGGTTTGTGGGTTTAATGAGGTTCTCAGCCTGAGCAACAAGTTCATGAACAAAAGGCACTTCAAAAATCCCTACAGAAGAATGCAAATTAAATTACACACTGGACATGTAACTGGCATGCTTATGCCATGACCAGTTTGGGTTGTACATCCTACAGAACCATAAGCCTGAGAGAAAAGGAAAATGCGAATACACTTAACATGCTGATGCTAGGACTTCAGACTCTCTGGGATCCCAAAGCTGTGTAGATTTAGCAATGAAAAGAGAGCTGGTTTTAAGAAATGCAAGACGTTTGCATATCTTGGGCTGGCTTTCAATTTGTATTGCTCTTGCTCAGGAAACTGATACCCTGAATTCAAGTGGCGGCATTAGAAACCCGACAGGGCTATTGGTTTATGTAGATTTTTAGCCCTCCGGGGGCTCTGGCAAATGGGAAAACAAGGGAGAATTACAAAATAGATTAAGCCCATCTTCGTTGCATAGTGAACTGCAGACAGCAGTTCAGAGAAAGTAGATGGACAAAAATGCAAATGGTGGGGCCTTACGTGATCTCCTCAGTCCGTTTTGCTTTATCACGACCCTGGCTAGGTAATGGTGAGCTGCAGGAGGGTTTTAATTTTTACATGATGGGTGAAAATTTAAAACACGGCAAGAGCTGCCTATAGCCGCGGTCAAGGGGGGCTGCTTGGCGCGGTGGGGGCGGGCGGCCGCCGCCTCAGCGCCGTGAAGGGGCGAACCCGCTCCGGAGGGGAGACCTGTTGGCTCTG
>NW_020799123.1:9862753-9868570 GCF_003259725.1 Athene cunicularia | reverse complement strand
GCAGCAGCCGCGGCAGGTGGGCGACCTCGGCCCAGGCGGAGACGGCGGGGCCCAAGCAGAAGGGAGCCGGGGCTGCCCAGGCCTCTTCCCCCGCCACCGCCTCCCCCAGGGGGGGCAGCAAGAGGAAGGGAGGCAGCGGCAGCAGCAGCACCCCTGGTGGGGGAGGCAGCAGCGGTAAGGGTAGGGGCAGGGCTGGGGCTGGAGGAGCAGGGGGAGGAGGCGGAGGAGGCAGCTGCAACAGCCAAGGCAGGGCTGCCTCGTCCAGGAGGAGCATCAGCAAAGTGGTGTACGATGATCATGAGAGTGAAGAGGAGGAGGAGAGCATGGTGTCCGAGGAGGAAGAGGAGGGAGACCCCGAGGATAACCAGGACTCCGAGGAGGAAGAGGAGGAGGAGATAATGGAGGAGGAGGACGACGACGACTCTGACTACCCCGAAGAGATGGAGGATGAAGACGATGCCAGTTATTGCACTGAGAGCAGCTTCAGGAGCCACAGCACCTACAGCAGCACCCCAGGTAGAGAGTCAGTGGGATGAACTAAAACAAGTCGAGGGCACCCCACATGCTCCCTCTAGGTTTGCAAATACAGTCCGCACGCATTCTTCCTCCCATGCGTGTATGTAAGGGATGCCTGCAAGCACTCACAGGGAGAGGGGTATGCAAATTAACGACTGGCAACCCCACGGATGCAGGGAACATTAGAAGATGCTTACAAGCACATGCACTGAGAGGAGGGAGGGCGGGAGGGCAGTACATGCTGCAACAAGGGGATGCTTTGCAAATATGCATGGAGATTCTGGTGACTGCAGAAATGCATGATACACCAGAACGTGTTGCAAAGAATGTCAGAAGTGTATGGAGCGTTCACTTAATATTTAAAAACAAGGGAAACGAGATGCATGCCTTGCAAAGAGATCCTTTCAAATATATACAGGAAAGAATGGCTTGTGCTTGCAAATATAACTTGATGTTAAAAGGAAAGGAAGCACATGCAACTTGAAGTGGCCTAAAAAAAAAACCAACAACCATAAACACTGAAAATTTTCAGGCTTTTGAAATCAGAGGTATAACTGGATCCAGCATTTACTGGCTTTAAGGCAAAACTAGCTTTCCAAGGAGGGAAATGAGGTGCATTGTTCAAAATGGAGATTGCATTGTTAGAGTTTGGGGAAAAGTGCACAGGGCCTCATTGCAAGGGTGTAAACCTAGTTTTAGTTAAACACAAAAATTAAAAGATGGAGGCTGAGTCAAAAGTCTTGGTTTTAAATACTGCATTTATGTTCAGATATGGCAACCTTTAAAAATCATGTTGAGGTTAAAACTCGTTAAACATCATTGTAATTTTTTTTTTTTAATCTCCAGTGACAAATTTGGGCTCAATTTTTGGAGGCCTGCACTTCTGTTTGCTTTTAATTAGTTCATTAACCATGTGGGTTTTAAACTTCAGAAATTTTTATCTAAACTTAAGCGCTTTGAATTTATATGAACTAATTCCAGAATGAGGGTCAAGCTTCAGATTTTTATATTTTTTAAAAGTGTCTGAACCAGGAGAGTTGTTAAACTTAGGGATAACCTAGGAGGGTTTCTGAACTGGGCTACAGGATAACAGACACTGCTGTTGTGCAAGTATTTGGCCAGTTTGGAAGGAGGAACAGGTTGTTGGTGTAAATGCATTGCATCTTAATTAAAAAAGGAGTGTAACTTTGAGTAGTTAGCTGATGACTTCTTAAAAGGGGGAAGTACTGGCTACTAAATGTGTCATTTGTTTTTATTTTGGTGAGTTAATGGTATCAGCTCATTGTGTGACTTAATAATAATCCTTTAAAAAGTTCTTTATACCTCTATATTTTAACCTATATGCTCAGGAACTTAAATGAATCAAAATAAGTACATACATTACTAAATTAGTTTAATTTAAATTTAGGGGGTTTTGTTAAGTGTTGGTTTACCTGTTGCAGGGATGTCCTGCAATCCAATTGAAATTTTTGAATATTTATTAAAGATTGAGGTCTGGCTTCATAGAAGAAAAAAAATGAAGTACTCTTGACTTTTAACTCTCCATTTTCTGTTTAGCTGTGGTAACTTTAATTTTTATTACTATTTTGGGGGCTGCTTTCGTCAGGTAAAGAATATTTTTATTATTTTAAGTTACTAATTCAGGAAAATATTTTTTTGCATGATCATCCAGGTTTAAAATGAACTCTACAGACTATGGGTGTATTCAATTTTTGAAACGTACTTAAGTGTTTTGGCAATTAACGAGATACCTCGGTGTGCATTGTTGTGCAAGCGTAGACAGGTTTTATGTGCTATTTAGGTGTATCACAAACCATTTTGGTAATTCATATGTTTATTTCTCACTTGGTGAGGGTAACTTCAGTTAACTTTTTATAAGATAAATTGAAGTGTAAGCATTTTCATCTTTATGGGCTTTTTTGTTTTGTTTTATACCGAGTGCTTGATAGTTAAAACATCTGTGTTGTTATTTTGGCAGTTTACTGGCAGTTCTCATTACTTCAGTATTTGCCTAAAGGTCTTCCTCCCTCCTTCCCTCTCCCCCAGACATGCTGTTGCCCTTTTGCAAAGAAAGTACGAACTTCTCATTTGATCAGCTCAGTCTGAGTCTTGTTTCTGAACTAATATGTAGGCACTGCTACACAGCGGTGGCACTCACTGAAATCATAGTCTTATCATAATGTGGGAAAAGATAGTTGACATTAGAACAGCATTAATAGGCAAGGAAAAGATTCACCTAACCTCAGTATCTCTTTATCTGACAGCAGCCAGTGCAGAGTGTTAAGAGTAGGGCAAGCATACAGTGATACCTCTTCAGAGTTCCTTCATGGGCTCCAGTGCTCTTTGCCTCAGGTGCATGCTGTGCCAGAACTGGTCTTTAGCTGTGTTTAATAGTTGGGTTTTTTCCTTCATATATTTGTCTTCAAACCAGACAAATTGCAGTGCATAGTGACAAAGTTCTTGTGGTTAACTGGAGGGCTTGAAGGAGTGTCTCCTCCATTGTTTTGAACTGGCCCCTGACAGAGTCAAGCGGTGCCCACTGAGTTCTTTCTGCTAGAAGAGATGATGAAGGATTGTTTTCTACTTACCTTCCCTCAGTCACGTGCAGCCTGAGTTGCTGCCACTTTCAGGATGTAGTCTTGGGGGCTGAAGAGTTTATTTTTTGAGAGCAGGGTATTGAAAAATTGCAATCCCAATCAAACTCTCCTACCAGCCAAAATTTTACACATAAATCACATCCCACTTAAATAGGTGACAGACTTTCTACAGGTTTTTTCAAAAGATCACAGTGCATTGTCTCCAGCCAAGAAAGGTTCAATTTCTGTGCCCTGCTGGGGAGTTTATGATGAATGTATCCTGAACTTGTATGTAGGAGTTTTTTACTATATTCAAGTATTTAAATAAGCAAAATCTTAGGAATGGCAAAATGGTTTCAATAACGTGCTTAAAAATGATACAGTGGAAGCTTATTGTGTGAATGCATATGATTTTTGTTATTGCTGTTTCTTCTGCTGGATGGACTTCTGGCAAGGGGATTTTGTGTGTCCCTTCTTTCTTATCCCTTTGTATCCCCTGAAGGTAGGTGTACTTTTAGAACAGGTATCTTATATATCTGACATCACTACACATTTTTGTCATTACCTGTCCACTGTAAATTCTGTTTTAGGCTTGTCATAATTGAATTACAGATATCAAGTGTTTTCCATATGTTGAGGAATTTTAAAAGAATGATTTAACCAAGAAGCATAGAAGTCCTTCATTTTCTCTGTTTCTTGTTTTTCTTTGTCAAAAATTTGGAAAAGTAGCTTTAGAAAGAGCTATATATCTAGATTTTGGCTGAGATAATCATCATCAGTCTGTCTAACAAGCAAATGCACAACAGTGAAGTGATAAGCCAAAAGGTTTGTCTTAAAATACATTAAATGAAAATTTTAAATGGATTTTGCTAGTCTGTGAGCATTTAGAGTGATTGACCATCACTTCTATTAAGCAGCTACTTCACCAGTGTACATCTTCAAAGTGAAAGAAATCTCTTTCTTTCACATCTTCAGATTGAAAGAAATTAATTGGAAATGAGGTGCTGCATTTTGTGTGTCTGTAATAATTTTATATCTTAACACGTTTTCATGCGCTTGAAGAACTGTTTAAGTGGAGATATTGAGATATGACAGTAAGATAGGCAGCCTCTTTTGTCTGTCATGTGAGAAGATTTACCAGCCTCCCAAACACCTTACCTAGGGTACCCTGTTCTCTAAATTAAATCTGGCATGCTCTTATTTTACCATTTAGTATCTAAACTTTGGCTTGTACTCTAGAGGAACTATCACTAGTTTATCATGGCAGTCGTGAAAAATACAGAAGACAAGTCCTAGCAAAGAAACTGTCTAGAAGGCCAGAGGAGTAAATCTGGCTGAATCTGTTGTACTGACATGCAAATTTGCAATTTATCTGAAGAGAGCATTTGTCATTTCAGTCATCTAAGAAGGTCTGTGCAGCGAATACCTTCCTGTTATCAAAGTATGTACATTGTAAAAGGTAGAATAATTTGATGTACTGTAGATGAGTTTATTGTGCAAACTTTTTTGGTAGGTCTGCAGTAAAATTCCATAGCTGACCATTCTATTGCATAAAACTAGTGTAAGGTGAATAAATGTGGATTTCAGTAGACTGGGACTGGCTCTCAGGGCTCACTAACTTCTGAAATTAGTTACAACTTAGATTGAGTGTGTCCCACCTAAGAAATTGTCTGTCAGAATGTGCCTGAAAGTAGTTGTTAGTGCTACCTTTGGGGTTTGTTGGTTTTTTTTCTGCATGAGTTCTAGGCACAAAAGGGTTGTCCCTCTGAGTAATTCTCAGAATGACAGTGTGGGATCTCATCTTCTATTTGTCTTGCATTAGTTATCCAAATATTAAAATGATACCTTAGAATATAGGAGGCTTGTATTCCTGACTCCTACTGAGAGTGTATTGATAGTCTTAATAATGAGAAATTAAATTCTTAGTGTAAAATCAGCAGAGAATCCTAGTTTGATTAGAAGTGTACTACTGACAGATGGACAAACTGAGAAAATAAACAGCTGAAAGTTTTAAACTTTTCAAAGAACATAAAGACCTAGTTTTGCTCAACACAAGGCAGTAGTTAAGTCTTAACTTAGGAGCACGCGTTGAGAATTTCTGGGATATGAGTGCTCTCAGGAAGGTATTTTCAGGTCCTAGTCTAGTAATTGGTTATTTTTTCATTTGTGCTCAAGTTCCAAAGCTTTTGTGGTGGTTGGAGTGTCTTTTTTAATGTAGGCTTAGATGTTAAGTTTCATCTGGTTTGTGGTGTTTGGTTTTTGTTTTGTTTTGTTTTTTTTCCTTTTTCCAGGTAGATAAATAAATTTCAGTTAGGTACAATTGTGGCAGAACAATATTCAGAATGGAGCTGCACTTACAAGTAGTTACAAATGCATCTTATTCTTCCAGAATTTTTTTCTGGAAGAGATTATTTGACTTGAGAATATTAGAAACATGTTGATTGTCATGTCAGCATTTTTAAAAGGGGAAAAAGTGTTTTCTATAAGTCAAAGCCTTTAATTTTGACCCATCCCAAGGAAAAGATTTAGATTTTTCTATTTTGGTACTCCTTTTCTTAATGTATTCTTAGTTTATGTTAAACTGATTCATTTTACTGTTTTTTTTCTTTGGTGTAAGATGAGCAAATGCTCTCCCAAGAGGTTGACTTTTAATTAAGGAACCAGTTTGGATATTGTGACAAACATGTAGCTATATTCAGTTTATGCATTCTGTTGGGGCTGTCTC
>NW_020799123.1:9825883-9862703 GCF_003259725.1 Athene cunicularia | reverse complement strand
AAAGAAAAAAGAAAAGAAAAAACACAAAAAATATTCTCTTACACATTTTCAGCAACTGTTTCCAGTTTTCTCATAGATCTGTACATTTTCATTTGAAACTTGCCTGTTGCAAAGTAGTAATATGGGACAACAAATATCTAAATCTTGTATATTTATTAACAAACAAAAATAAGACAGCCTTAGTAAGTTTAGGAGGGTGATGAAAAGCCAAAATTTCCAGGAGGAAGGAAAATGTAGGAGAAGGCATCTTCTCTGAGGAATACTCATGCTTCCAGGACATCATATAACTGCCAATTGGTCTTTATGTTGAGAAGTTTCTGTAGTGACTCATGATCTGGAAAACAAAACCAACCCAGTTATATTTACTAATGATGGACTTTTATGTAAGAGTAGTGTAGTTTGACTTGACTTGTGTAACTTGAAGCCAAAAAATAATCGGGGGGGGGGGGGGCAAATTCAAAACGCCACTTAATTTCTAAATTTTGGAAGGATCAGCATTTTTACCAAATAGATTAAATAGATGGAAATTTTAAAAAAGAAAAATAAAGATAGATTGGCTTTTTCAAGTGCTTCAGTAAATTCTGGTTTTGGGTGCTCAGCCTGTTACTTCAGTAACTTCATTTTATTTCAAATATCATTAGTGTGTTTGCTTAAATATTTGTAATATAAATTATTTTAATAGATTATGGTAAGTGTAGACTGTAATTATCAATATCTATAATTAAATGTGCCATGTGAATAAAATTGTTTACTCTTTAATCTTAATTACAGGCAGCTCTTCAACTAGAAAATTAAAAATAGGGAGAGGCAACCATTGCAGACTGCTTCATCACTTTTGGAGACAACTAGTGAAGGAATGTGATTTAAAAGAAGCGTGCTTGATAGAAGTATAATGTTAAGACACTCAAGATGATCCGGATCCTGTAGATAGTCCAGTTGTGGCAGCAGAAGGCTATTGGCACATCAGTTATCCTTCCAAATAAAGCTATGGAATTTGAATGGTGTAGAAGTGGATGTTTTCTCTCTTTGTACTGGCTCAAACTTGAAGGTGGAAATTGATTCAGGGGTTTGGTTAATATGCAGAAACAATCTTAGAAGTATACAATTAATGTGTAATAAAACTTGAGTCCATTTGGGAAAACTTCAGTGTGAGTAATTTGACTTCTTTTGGAGTAGATACATGTAGATTAGTTTGAAGTTCGTTCAGTCAGGTGGTGGTGGTGCTTGAAGGAGAAGTTACTTCTTCTAGCAGGTGCTAGTACACCTGCTCTGAAACCCTCTTCAAGTTTTTTGTTTTAGAAAGTAGTACATATTGCATTTTCTACATAAAGCAAAAAAGAAAAAAAACCTGCTGCTATGAGAGGATATTTCCACAAATGGGAAATTTTTCAGGGCAAATTATAAAAATGATTTAGCCAAAATTATTTAAACTATACCAAGATAAATTGAAAAATGTTAATAGCAGTAGGTGAAGCTGTAATAGAAAGTTAAGGAGAGACAGCAACAGTGTAATTGTGACTGCTGAATGTGATCGTTGCAGTGCAATCTTTGTTACACTATTTCACTTCCATGTTGTTATTTTGACTACAAGTTAATGTAACACACATATGTAGTATCTCAAAGCAAAATAACTTTGTTACTGTGTAATCATCAGTTACATAGTCTACACAAGCTTGTACTTCCCTCATATATTTACACTGAAGTAATTAAATTGATTATTTAATCAATTTGATTAAATTCGGTTAATGCTTTTTCTCACAGATAGTACTCAAAATTCCCTGTGGAGGGCAAAATCCATGATGAATGACAAAAAATAAAGAAGAAAAAAAAAAAAAAGTTGTTGTCAAATCCCAGAATCTCTAAAATAAATAAAAGTAAAATGAAATAATTTGAATGTATAAATGTTTGCAGAGACCAAAGTTGTTTGGGTTTGGTTGGGGGTTTTTTGTCCACGAGTGGATGTCAGATTCAAGCATTAGACAATTTGCTTTGTGGAAGAGAGGAGACTTTTTTTTCCTTGAAAGTGAAGAGCTTGAAAAGTTGGATATGCTTATTGTAGGAAAACATTTTTCAAAATTTGAGGGATTTTTTTGTGTGTATGAAGGAACAGTTGGGTAAACATGAACTGTGATCTTCAGAAACCTTCACAGAAGTTGAAGCTGCTTCTAAGTAGTGTGAGCTCTATGGGATGTCAGCACACTGCAGATGATTAGTGGTGAAGATATTGTTATTATCAGAATTGCCAACAAGCCTAGAGTCCTTATTTGGAGTTCAAAACTGCCTTTCTTCAGCTGTCTGGGCTAATGGCAAGGGAGGGGGTTATCCAGCCAACCCCTAGAATGCAAAAATACAAAAACCATAGACCCCAGCACTTTGACATCATTATATCATATTCCGTTGGCCTTTTAATTGAAGTTCAGCAGCCACTTAGAATGCTTCAAGATTTATGAGCACCTTGGCAGAGAACGTCCATCTTTTTCACTGGAGATTAGGCTGCTCAGTTTTGTTGGTTTGGTTTGACGTGTGTGTTAGTTTTTTACAGGTATATGGAGTGTTTCTTGAGTTTGCAGTTGATGCATCGAATAGTAATACATTTAAGCACAAATTGTTTGGAATTTCTGAATATCCATATCACACTTTGTGATCCTTTTCCCGACTTCAGATTCTGTTCAACCTAGGACAGCAAATATCAATTTCAAATTGAAAGTGGAATTGGAAAGAAAAAAAAAAAAAAACAAAACAAAACATAGATATGAAATACTATGCCACCAAGCCATTCAAGAAAAATTTGTCTAGGTAGCATTTCTTTCTAAAATATTCTACAACTTTGAATACTTTGCTTTTTTAGCTCTGGAAACCAGATTATATACAGTGCTGAATTGTTCAAAGCAGTTTGGTGTCTGAAAAGAGAAATTATTTGAGCTTTTGAGATGTGGGGTGTGATTTACAGTGTGGATTGGGAGTGTTGAGTGGTACGGCGTCAAAACTGTGCTGCATACTGTGAGGCGTTACACTAAGTAGTGGACAGATGAAGTGTGCATTTTATAACGCAATGTTTTCCCTTATTGTCTAAACTATCAGTTTTTCAATTACTTTTGAAATTTCTGTGCTTTATACCAAAGCAAATATGAAAATATGTAAATTGAGTGAAATAGAAGGTGAAGAGTGGTGTGAATAATGCAATCACACAGTTACATTGTACTTGCACCAAAGTCCAATTCTTTATGATGGTATTGTGACATACTTTGTGTCCTGATAACCTGTTTATTCTAGATCTCTAATTGCACCAATATCCTTCCTTTGTAAGAGGAAGTGTTAGAGAATTTTTTTAACTTTTTTCAGAAAATACAAGAATTACTAGTTTTAAGGTTCTTTTGTTGCTTCTCCCGTTAATTTGATGTAAAAAATATACCAGTGCTTATCTCTTGTGAAAGAGACATCAACAAAGATGGCGTATGGGGATCTAGTTTTTTTTTCAGTGAACGATAAAAACAATGCATAGGCCAATTATAATTTTGTTCTTAGGGTAGAAATTCTCAACAAATGCGAGGAAATAAGGAGTCTTTGCTTCTTTCAGCAGTGTTACTTCTTTCTAGTTTATCTTTGCCTGAAATTACTTGGAGGGGTTGTCACTTCTGATTAATTTAGGTAAACCAAGGTTATCATTCTTGCTGCTCTCTTCCTTGAAGAGCTGTTTCTTTTATGGCTTTACTGTGTGACAGACACGTTTTTCTGCTGCAATTGCAAACACTGAAAAGGATCCTAGTTTATAGCTCTGCCAGCTTTTTGTGATATTTGGACTCTGTGAAGACCATGAGTGATTTCAGAATATCTGTTCTGCATTGTTGTTGTCTTGCATGACAGCCTACTAGGACTGGTCCTACGCTGTCCTGCCGTATTGAAGGAAACTTCAGAACCCTGAAATAATTTAATCTGTGAGTGTGCACGTGTGTTTTTTCTGCTTTGGAGTCTTTTAATTAAAGCAACTCTGGTTTATGCATATATGATTTTTTGGATCCCAGTGATGGAGAAGTTGGGTTTAATCTAGATATTTCTTGCTGTAAGAACGATTGCTTTGTGCCTGGCTGTGAAACTCCCATGTTTTTATGTGTTTGCCATGATTAAAACATTTTCCACTGATTTGTGCAGAAGCATATTGGAAGACATTCATACAAGCATTCTTTCATTTTCCACAGTCAGAACTCAAACTTAACTAAACTTGGAAATTTATTTTTATACGCAGATGATGTTGACCCATTACTTCTGTAATGGAAACATCTGGCAGTTCATCTTCTATATTGTTTCAGAATGTCTAATTTGTTGCATAAGATTTCATTCCTTAAAGTTTGAGGGAAAGATGTATCTGGTGTCATCTTGCCATACTAGCTCAAAGATTGATTTATTTTTCTTCTAGAATCATTTGGCAAACTGTCTGTTACACATCAAGATGTTTCTTAAAGGTAGCTTTTCTTTTTGATAACTTGTTTTTCCCTTTTTGGTGAATTAAAGTTTTAATGATGGTGGGTTTAGATTCAGCAGGATCTGTCTTTGGTTATCTGCTTGACTTAGCAGGACTTTTGTTGGGTTTTTTTCCCCTACTCCCTATTAGATTTATTTCCTGTATTTATGGGAGTATTGGAGGGAGTAGGGTGGGTTCAACAAATGCCACAGAGAACAATTTCATCTTAATGGTAGCATCTGAGATGATTGGAATTTACTTTATCTCTTAATTTCATTGAGCCAATTGGGAGGGGGCAGTTATCTTATGCACAGAATTTGATCAAAAAATTATTAATGTGAAATTTTAAAATTCCAGAGTACTGCTTGTGTCACTCTTCAGTCAGATCACACAATGTGTAATATATGTCTCTTTTTATTAAAGTATCCATATGAAATTGCTATTATGGGTAGCTTTTTTTTCCTTTGGATTTTCTCTGAATAAAATGCATCCTGCCAACCACTTTTCTGTATAGAATTGATAATTATGAAATTCAGTTGTAGACCAAAATCTTAATATGCTTACAAGTGGACCTAAAACCAGTTTTCATTTCAGTTCTTGGTTTTAAACCAAGATGTTTATGGGATAGTTGAAGCTTGATTGGGGTTTTTTTTAAAAAAGGAAGTAGATTTAATGAGTGCATCCTAATACTTCAACTGATAGCTGCAAAATAGTTCCATGTAGCTGGATACTTTTTCATTATTTTGCTAGAAGATTGAAATATTTAATCTGTCTAGTAGTGCTAGGTACAGAAACTTTCCTCTCTTGTTTTTCCTTCTGCTTGGCATCAAGGATAGTGGAATTAAAGGGGAAAAAGGGAGACATCCCATCTGAATTAGCATCTGAGACTGAATTAATTATGCTCAGTGTCTTTTGTTTTAGGCAGTGGGACAGCTCTTCAGATTAGCTTTCTGTGTTAAGGTTTGTCCTTCCATAATTCTACCTCCTTCTCTATTCTGTGGATATCTCTCCTGATTTATTGAAGCAAGGGGGTGGGGTTGTTTGTTTTGTTTTGCAATATTGGGAGTTCCTGAAGCATTTTCATAAAACATTGCATTTAACTTTCATGTCTGGTTAGAAAGCAGTGTACAAAGTGATTTAGGTTCTGTTTTGTATTTCAATTTGGTTGAAATTGATGTCCTAAGACATCTGCTTGAAATGATCTTTCCTGTATACTATTGCTGGATAGGAGTATAGCTTGCAATATTTTAATACAAAAGATCTGTTATTTGAAGCTTGATGCTTCAAGTTTAAAGTTAAAATTCCAAGAAGGAATGATAAACTAGTCATGCTGAATGAGTAGAAATTCTAAATTAATATTTTGGCTAAGGGAAATGTCTGTCTCTAACTCTTTTAAACAATTAAAATTCTAGATATCGTTTTAAAGATTCAGTATGTTATATGGGAAATGCAACTGCTCTAAGTTCCTAAAGCAAAACTTCAGATATCTTGTGGGGTTTTTTATTTTCATACTGTTAATTAAAGTATAAGATTATTAGCTGAATTATCACATCTATGTAAGGGTGAAGATGTGAATCCTTAATTTGCGATAGTTTAGAAAGTTTGACATAGTCATTGATGATAGATGTTTAAACATGTTGATCTCTGAATGGCAGTATTCTTACTGTTGTTTTTTATTCCAGGTAGGAGAAGACAAAGAGTGCATCGTCCTCGTTCTCCAATATTGGAAGAAAAAGATATCCCACCCTTGGAGTTTCCTAAATCCTCAGAGGACTTAATGGTGCCTAGTGAGCATATAATGAATGTTATTGCCATCTATGAGGTACTAAGGAACTTTGGCACTGTTTTACGCCTCTCTCCTTTTCGTTTTGAGGACTTCTGTGCTGCTCTGGTAAGTCAAGAGCAGTGCACCCTTATGGCAGAGATGCATATAGTGCTTTTAAAAGCAGTTTTACGTGAAGAAGACACTTCAAATACTACCTTTGGACCTGCTGACCTCAAAGATAGCGTTAATTCCACTTTGTATTTCATAGATGGAATGACGTGGCCAGAGGTTCTGCGGGTATATTGTGAGAGTGACAAGGAATACCATCATGTTCTTCCTTACCAAGAGACAGAGGACTATCCTTATGGACCAGTAGAGAATAAAATCAAAGTTCTGCAGTTTTTAGTGGATCAGTTTCTTACAACAAACATTGCACGTGAAGAGTTAATGTCAGAAGGTGTTATTCAGTATGATGATCATTGTAGGGTTTGTCACAAACTTGGGGATTTGCTTTGCTGTGAAACTTGCTCAGCTGTGTACCATTTGGAGTGTGTGAAACCACCTCTTGAAGAGGTACCAGAAGATGAATGGCAGTGTGAGGTCTGCGTAGCACATAAGGTGCCTGGAGTAACTGACTGTGTTGCTGAAATCCAAAAAAATAAACCATACATTCGACATGAACCTATTGGATATGACAGGCATAGACGGAAATATTGGTTCCTGAACAGAAGAATCATAATGTAAGTAAACTAATAATTTCATATTTTCTGAACAATAATATTGTATTTCATGTATTTTTAATATATTCTGTAAGTTGCTGTTGCCATCTTAAAATTGTTTTCTTTAGATAAAACCATTGCTTGCTGTACTGTAAATAGATTTCTAAAGACCATGTAATTAATCCATCAATTTTCTCCAAAATAAGTATTCTCATAATCTATATATAAAAAGGGGAAAAAAACCCAGGGCCTTCATCTTAATGTGCCTAAAACATGTGAATGTGAAGAAAAGAAAGGGAATTTTAATGAGAGCTCTGAAGTTTCTTGTAAAAGTTAATGAAAAGTAGTTTAATTCTCTTTATGATCCCATGGTTTATGGGACACTAGTTTTGGTGTACTGTCGCCTGCTGAGATAGTATTTGGCTGTTAGATGCTGGTACTGGTTTGACAGTCTGCCTTTGAAGCAAAGACTTTGAGGCATTCAAAGGTATTCACCATAGCTATTAACTAGAAATGCAGAAAATGTTGTATGTGAACACTTCTATAGGTGCAAGTGTTAAGAATTAAGAATTAATTTCAAAATTGCAAGAAATGCCTGTCTTGAAGTGATATCCTGTTGTGTATGTTTAACATAATTTCCAGTTACTGGTTGGTCTTGAGATGCTGATGTATCTCAAAACATTAGTAATAATCAAGCTCTTGTAGTGAGGGCGTTGTGCCCTGGGTTTTTTTACCTGAAAAGTTGAATCTGAAATTACAAATAAAAATACTTCTACGTTTTTCACAGGAAAATAGCTAAAGGTTGTTTTTTCTTATAAAGGACCATTCTTATGTAATTGTTCTATAATTGTAATTGTAATATTTAAGTGAAATTAATGATATTATTAATTTAGGAAAAGTGAAGAGCTTTTACTAGCTTTCTTGAAATAGTTTCCTATTCAGTATTGTGAAGAAAATAAGCCACAGCTGGATACCCTATCAGAATTTCATACAGAACAGGTTACAGTGAATGTTAAGCTATTAGCTAGTGTCTTTGAAAGGGATTGTGAGGACTGTTGGTGGTGTTACATCTTGCAACAAGACTCATTTTAGTCCTTTAAAATATAGTGCCCTTTCTCTAATGTATTGTTAGCTGATGCTTTTAAGTGTTATTGCTGCTCTTTGTTTCCTATGTTGCTCTTCCACACTTGTAAAAAGAGTCCATGTTTGATTATTTTTTGTTTCTCTGGGATATAAATGCCACAGTAGTGTCAAGTAATTATTTTTTAAAAGATGCAGGGAATCTTTTATCTTTTTTTTTAATACACTATGTTTATACTAAATCACATGTTTTACAGTAGATGCTGTATCATTCAGATGGTTCAGCAGGATGTGATGACCAGCCTGAAGCTGTTGATACCCTGATTTTTCCATTGCCTCATCCATAATTTTCTACCTTCTTTTTCCAGAAAATTAGTTGAAAGATTGATTTTTCATAAAAAACCTGGTTGTGAAGGACATGTAGCTGATACTCTTTTTTGCTCTAGTTACCTGTGCTTTAATAACTTACAGTCTCCTCTGTGCATGGTTTTTGTATCTTTCCTTTCAAACTCTGAGAAAAAAGTTGTTCTAAAGATTGGTTTTTCTCACTGTACTGGCAGAACGATTCTGTTCTCACCATTAGAGGTCTGTGAATAAACATAAATACAGAGTTGCTCACCGAGAAGGTGATTTTAAGATAAATAGGCAAGCTTTTTTTCCCTCCAGTATGTAGGCAGGTTGGTAATTATTTTTGACTGAACTTGATCTGTGAAACAGGTTTTTTCTTCCCAATGAAGTGGAATATTTGATGTTCAGAAGGTTTTGATACAGGCAGTACTTCAACATATTTCAAACTAAAATAAATCATGCAGGTGCTTCTTGATCCTTTGAAATCTACACATGTGAAAGTTTGTTCTCTCTAGCACATTGGTAATAATTTTTACTGCACTGGAAAAGACATCTTCAAAGGTTAAATGTATTGAATTTATTTTTTTTAAGGATCCTGCATTCCTATTAGGAGTTCAGTGGACAAAATATTTGTTTCAGAAGTCATAAATTAAGTTTTATGAATGTAAGTTTTGTGTCCTAATTGGGATTTATTTAAAGAGAAAATACATCAGTATTCCATTTAAATCAAAATAGGTGAGGACTGTAAACAATACAGCAAAAGGAAAAGTTTTATTGGATTTTCTGTTTTACTGATTTTTTTGTTAGTGATTTAAAGTATTTCAGACATAAATAGAAAAGCATTTTTACTTTTACAAAGACAAGAAATGCAGTTCATCCATTAATTGTTTCCAACTTTCCTTTGTTTTCTCATGCAGATCATCTAGGTTGAAAGATTCTTTCCCTGCTAGTCCCTGTCCTTCCTGTTGCTATTAGATATCATGCCTTCTGCTAGGGTAAATATACCTGTGTATGCTTCCAACACAAGCTGTTTCTGAAGTATGTGGTTTGGATTAAGAATTTTTCAAATCCACCTGATGGAAGCGGAAGGAAAAACAGCTGTTCTGGTAGATCTACAGCAGCAATACTCTAACAGAGCAGCGTGGGAAGTACAGAATCAACCAATAACGCTGGACTTTTCGTAGAACTTTGACGTAATTAAATTTATGCATAATGTGTTTTAAAACTTTATGCTAAAGCCAGTTTATAAGGGGACAAAATTATTTACTAAATAACTAAATTCCAGAGAAATACAGCTTTCATTCACATAGATATTAAACTCTGTACTTTTAGTTTTTAATAGCCTTTAGATTCAGCAAGCATGCTGTATTGAAAAACCAACCATCTACATCTGAACAGGGTCAAACCACACTAGATATCTTGAATGACTGAAGGATAACGTAAAGGATAACTGCCAAATGCTAAAACCTTAGATTCATGAAATCAGAGTATCCTATCAACTTTATTAAAATGAACAGAGTGTATTCACCAATGCCATGTGATCAGATATATCAGTGGAAATTAATAGATCTAATCTGCACAAACACAAGTTTGAAATCTTGCTGAGGGGGATTAGAGAACTGAATTCCTAAATTCTTGTTCTTTTTTGTTTTTCAAAGGGTTTGGGGGGGCTTTTTACTTCTCCCCTCTCCCCTCATAAAAGTTACAAATCTATCACACCACTGGTTTTCCCATCTTGTAAAGGTTATGTACACTTGTTCACTGACACTTTTATGTATTAGTGTTACATGTTATTTCCATGATCATCACTTGCCTGAGGGTAATCAGCCTTGTTGAAGCCCATCATTGTGGGTTTGCCTCTCTTTTCCATCTTTTCTAGTTTACAAAGATGGAGAAGTATACACTGAGGAGGTCTCCTCTCATATATCCCCATGAGCAAATATCAACACGATGTAAAAAAACCAAACAAACAAGAGAAAATTAATTCCTGAGGTTTGTTTCAAGCTGTTAACAAATTTAGGATGATGTCTCTGGGTCAGTTGTGTTGGTTTTGCCTATTAAGGTTCTTTCTGCAATTAGCAAGTCAGGAAATTTAGGACTATGACTTGCATTCTCCTAGTAAACTGCTGCAGTGTTTTAACATGTTAACTTTTGAGAAATACTGCGATGCTTTGGATTTGTCATATGGCTATGAAAGAAAATAGTGAAACATTGTTTGGCTTTCATTTTGATAGCAGAAATAACACAAATCGTTATTCCTGCATTGAATGTGTCTTCTTCGATGGTCAAAACCAGTTTCAGCTTTTTTTCTACAAGATTTGTCATGTGGTTTATGTTCTTAGTGGGTCCTCCTCTATTTTCTCCAATTAACTAAAAAGGTGTTGGATTTTTGTTGGAATAGAGTGCTTTAAACTATTTACTGAATTCTTCAGTTTCTAATTGTATCAGCATGGGATTCAGGAAGGGGTGTTTCTACTTTGCTACTTGAAAGTTTCTAGCCTCTTCTGTGTTGTCATTTTTATCATTCTTAAAACTTGCCTCTAAAGCCTGCCAGTGACTAGTTCCTGGCAGAGAAAGAGACTGAAAGAGGTAGGAAATATTTGTGTGATTCTTTTCCCCCTTGCTTGGCCTCACTTAATCTATGTGACTCAACTGAGTCCCCTGGAGACTAAGGAGACCCATCCAGCACCAAACTGGCAAATCTGCCTGGCTTGTTAGGGAAAAACTTTGGGAATTAGTCCTTGTGTGGACTTGCATCTTTCCATCTTCTTTTTATGATAGCCTCTCTGATCTCTTCAAAGTGTAAAAGTAGTGTCCCTTTAGCCAATGCAGGAAGGTGTTTGGGGAAATAGCTTAAAACTAATCTTGCCAAAGTGGATCACATAGAATGCTTTCTGTGGTAGTTCTTTGACTGTTACTGAGTTGGTAATGAGCACTCCAAGGCTTCCACTGACATACACCTGAATCTTGAAAATAAAGTCTGGCCAAAGATGACTGTGTAAGCATACATAACAGCAAGCTTGTGCCAATTTCATTTTATGTCTGTACTTAAGTCAGGCTAATTCCTGAACTGCTACTAAGGTTGTGATAGCCTTAAATTAAAGAGAAATTCTATGCTGAAAACCCTATATAAATGAAGTAGAAGGGAAATGAAATACTCTTGGGTAACTTCACTGTCCATTTCTAAAATATTATCTGAGCAGTTCTCTAATGAGTAGGACTGGAATCACACATGGAAAGATTTAATTAGGTCTAGGTGCATTCTGCAGAATAGTCTCTCTTTGTGGTCTAGTGTCAATTCTTCACAGTATGCCTGTGGGTTTTATTGGCCTATAACACAACATACCTTTACTGGTACTGATGGCTTTTTCTTGAGTTATATGGGGAAATTGAAGATAACAGCTAATTGCTTGTCAGTCCAGTAGAGCCTTGTAACGCTAGAACAGGAAGGAGTGTTGTGAAAGGAGAAGACAGATGCTTCTTGGGATTTTCAGGTGACATACATATGTATCCTGGATGCATTAGCATAGCTGTATCAGTTTGATTTGCTAAATGGGGGGAGAAATTGGAAAAAGAAGAAAACACTTGGATGATCACCATCGGAATTTGAGCAAGGTGTACAAGCCTCTGTGCCCAAGCTGCTTGTCTGGCAAATGGGTACTAGCACAGCCTTACTTCATGGAATGAGACTATATAAAACGTTCATATCGTTGCATATCTAGGTCATGTGAGAAGATGTATAAATGGCATATCTGTCTAGCAAATAGTAGTGTAATGAGCTAGAGGTTCAAATTGAAAGGTTAAAGTTCCCTTTTTGGTGACCTAAGAAATAATTAAACTATAAACTTAGCAACAGCATTCTATCCTGCAGTCGTGTTTGTAAGGAGCAGAACAACTTTACAATTGCTGCTCTGCCCGTGTCTTGCTCTCGCCACTTCCATTGGACATTGGGCAGGGAAAATTCAGAAGGCCCTGTCTGTTTTAGTTAAGCATTTTGTTTCATTCTTTTCTTTCCTCTTGCTGTATAAAGCTGTATTCTTGCATTCTCATCTCCTCTTCCATCTTAGTTCTTGGGTGATTCTGTTATCTTTTTCTGTGGCTTTTGTTCACAAACAATAATAAATGTACTGCCATTCCTATTAATGTTAGTAAATAATTTTATTGGTTTAGAGGAAACATTGTTTAAATAATCTTCCTTTAACACAGAATTCTACAGACATAGACTATTTTGCTATCTGTACAGCTACTCCTTCTTCTGCTTTGTCTTTGTCCTTGTATTTTTCTATTTGCATTCTTTTGCGCTGACTTTTCCTTCAGCCTTGTACTTTTCTATCTACATTCTTTTCCATATAATGTGGCCCAGACTCCTAAGTTAGTAAATAATTTTATTGGTTTAGAGGAAACATTTAAATAATCTTTCTTTAACATGGAAGTCCACAGGCATAGACTATTCCATAGTGTCAAATTATTATCAGTGTTCAGCTGCTACTTTTTGATGTGTAGTATGTGGGCAGTCTTCCTGAAATTAGCTGTTTTCTGAGAAAACTTGTCAAACTTAGCCATGTTAACCTGTTAAAACTAATGGAAAGTTACTGGTAGCCTAGAGGAATAAATGGGGAAAGTAGAACTAGTTGCTTTTTATGAGCAAAGGCCTTTATGAGAGAAATTATAATATTTCTGTGCAATACACAAGGTTTTATCATCAAAACTAAAAGTCTCTTTTGTGGTAGTGGTTGTGACAAATGAGTAGTTGAATTTTGAATAATGTTGCCATTATTGACTTCATAAGCACCTAATTTTAGTAGTGTTCTGATTAAGTTGTTTTACAGTTGTTTCATAAATAGAATGTGGAAAATAGTAGATAGATGACAATCAAGTTTGCTTTACAGTTGTCTTTCTGAGTATCTGAGGTCAATTTTTACTGTCTTTAATGTATAAGCCATGCGGAAGCAGTCAGTAGAGAGGAACACAAAACTTAACAGCGTAGATCTTTCAAACTACAGTTATCTTACCAGTCCTATTGACAGTTTGGTTTGGGATTATTAGTGAGCCATAGGTCTCTAATGCTTTTACAAGTGACAGTAGTTTTGCTCCTCTTCCCCACGTGAAAGCCAGGCCGATAATTGTGTCGCCCTACATGCTGTTCCCAATATTGGGAGTGCTAGGGTGTGTTGTGGCAGTGAGTGGTCCAGCCCCCAGCCAGCCTGGATCTGGCTAAGCAGGACCTAACAAGCCAAGCTGAAATCAGGCAGCCTTCTGCACAACCACTCTGAGTGTCCTCCTTGCGCTCTCCAGTGCTGTGGGAGAGCGCGTTACCCGAGATATTCACGGAGCACCCTTGGGTCTGGTGACCCTGTAGAGATGCTTTTGGCATGTGGTTCTCCAGTAGTTTTGGCTGGGCTTGTGGTGTCATGGAGCATCCCAGATAAAAAATGTAGAAACCCCTTGATCTTTTCAAAGGATCTTATTATGAATCTTTTGTCCCTTAGTGGTGCTCTCACAGGTGAATGCCATAGAGATGCTAATGTAAAATATTTTATCAATGTGACATTCCACACTTTGAATTTCTTAACTTTGCTATTTCCTGAATATGCAGTCAGAAACACTACCCTTTATAGATTCTGGAGCTGTACCCTCTTTCATTGCAGTTTGAGAGTTAGTAGCAGATTACTGGTTGCAGTAACAGTAAATATAATGAGAATAAACATTATTGCCAGATTGGACTCTTCAGAAGCTTTCCTGAGGAAGTTGTCATGTGAACTGAGGGAATGAAGAAAGGGAGGGGAAGTGAGAAAGGAGTATTTGGATACTAAACTGGATGCATATGACTGTCCTCAGGTGACTTGTTTATTCACACTCAGGTACTGGCATTTAATAGTTTCCTGCGAAAAAAGGCTGATATTAATTTTTGTCATTTATCCAGATATTTTTAAATTAATATTTAAATACTCTTACAGAGAGGAAGATTCAGAAAGTGAGAAGGATAAGAAAATCTGGTACTATAGCACAAAGATACAGCTGGCAGAGTTAATTGAATGCCTAGACAAGGATTACTGGGAAGCTGACCTATGCAAAACTCTGGAAGAAATGCGTGAAGAAATTCATCGGCACATGGATGTGACAGAAGACCTTACTAATAAAGCAAGGGGCAACAACAAGTCTTTCCTTTCTGCAGCAAATGGTACGTATGTTTTGTTTAATGGGAATAGATGTTGCACTTTGACTCAAATACTAGTTAATATTTATTTTATTATAAGAAGTTTATAGAAGTTGATGGAGAAGTGTCATGCAGGTGTCCCAGCATGGCTCTGTAGTTCTGACTTCTTGTAGGACTATGTATCATGTATTCCAGGATGTCCTGAGTGATTCAGATTCTTGATATGCTTAGGGTGTGCCAGATTGTGGTCATTCCAGGTGTTGGGGTGGAGCTGTGTTAACTGTCAAATGTTTCTTGATGTACTGTCTTTTATATATAAAAATGTATATAATAAGCATTTAACAATCCAGTGGGAGTCAGAGTGGCAAAAATATTAGAGCTCTAATATTATGGGCAGTGTGGAAGAATGCATATCTCCCCTGCAGTTCTCCACCAACTTAATTTATCTACCATGGAGCAATAAATCGCAATATAAATCTGTGGAGGTTTGAACTTTGGTTCCAGGGTAGACATAAAGATTAGATATTCAGGTTTAAAAATGGATTTAAGTCATCACTATATAAATGCATAACTCTGAGAAATCAACAAATAAATCTTTGGAAGTGTTTCTTTTAGGTGGGGAAAAGTGGTAAGAAGTTGGATGTTATCTTTTGTCTCACTGAAAAGAAGTAGGAAAGAAGTAGTATGCTTGTTATTTCTGCTCAGTGGCTCTGTAGGTCGTGACTTGTTGTTTATTGATGACAACATAATTTCTGTCATAGAGGAAATCTTGGACATTATCAGAGCAAGAAAAGGAGAAATAGTGGAAGACAAAAACACAGCAGATGATGAAGCAGAAAAAGCCAAAAGTGACATTGATAATGACCAGGCAGATGCTGAGAGAGGCAAGGAAGAATCTGGAGACCAAGATAAAACTGAGGAAACATCCACTGAGCAAGATGCGGAAAAAGTGAAAACAGAAGGTAAAGAAACCGACTGCGCTTTAACAACTTCATTTAAGTAAAGTGAATCTTTAGTTAAGATCTTCACATTTCTTTAAATGTTAATGTGATTTTTTTTTTTTTGTATGATTCTTTATTTTCTAATAGGTGATACTTGTTAGTTCCTTTGTGGTTGTATATTATAATTGTTTTTCTTGTTAAGTAATTTCACTGGTTTTCCTGCTTTTCAGGTTAAATACAGGTAGCTTTGCTTTGAGGTACAGGTGTCACAGATTGCGAACAACACGTTTTTAGTAAGCAATATTACATAATTTTTAACATTGTTGTCCTCATCAGAATTAAATAGCCTGTTCTTTGATTCTGAGACAGAAGAAAAAGAAAAAAAAGGAAAGGAAAAAGCTCAGTATTTTTCAGCGTTATCAAACAAACAAACCTGCTGAAGTTGCTTTCTATGGATGATGCCAAATGACATCCTAAGACATACTAAAGAATATCCCTAAAGTTTTGTTGTGCGTTTTACTATAGAGGCAACAGTCGTTGGGGATAAAAGTAACTCTGTGACATCAAGCACTGATGACAGCAACACAAATCCTTCTGCAGGAGAGACTAGTTGCTCTGAAGGCAAGAACGCAATGGGGTGTCAGTCAGAAACCCTTGATAGCAACAACGTGGCAGAGAAGAAGGTGGCATCAGAGCTCCCTCAGGAACTCTCAGGTACAGAAGGCACTGTTACCAATGCCTCTGTAATTTGGGGAATCTGTTAAGTTTTTCTATCCAGTTCGTCCACTAAAACCATTCACAGCGTATATCACTCATGCTGTTTGCTTGCAGTGCCATCCTTTACTGCTACGTTGTCATTAACATTTCAAAGTTAATTTTCTTGCAACTAGTGCTTGAAATTTGTGGCCCTCCGTGACATTAGCATTTGTTTCCATGCCTTCCAAAGATGACTATGGCTAAGCTTTTTTGTGTTCTATTTTCTGTATATTTTATTTTTCCATAGTGGTCCATAACGATTGTTAGCATCCTATCAAAGTTTATTTCAAAATCTAATTTTCTGCTGGCTTGTTTATTATTTTAACCTCTTATTTACTGTATAAATTACTAACAAACAAAGTATTTTCATTCATGTGAGTAAACCACTGCACTGAAATGTCAAGATTAAAAGTGTCATACTAGGAATTTTAAACATTTCAGAATTAGAAGCACAGAGGCTCTTGTATTTTAACATGTTTTTTTCTGCCATATCCGTGATTCAAAAGTAGTAATATACACTATTTAATTAAAAAAATCAAAACAAAAAAAAACCCCAAACTTTAGATTTAGGAATAAATGGAACTTGATTAGGTGTAACATAAATTGTCAGTGTACTATTTAAAATTATATTCTATTTCATTTAAAATTATATTCTATTACAAACCTTACTACCTAACCAAATGTTGTTTTAAACACCTAATTACTGTTAAAGTGATTAGAATTTTATTTTCAGTTCTTAAAAATTTGAAAATACTCTAATTGCAATGTAGCCATAGTCAGGGTGTTATGTTTTTAAAAGCAGTAGCAGTAGTAAACATTTTCTCTCCTACAGAAATAGTTTCCCATTCAGATACAGATTGCAGTTCTTGAACTTGGAAATGTGAATGCATCCAACCCTTGTAATAGTAAACTTTGTTAATAGGAGGAGAAAATGAAAGTTAAGATTAATCTGTAATCTCAAAGCCTCATAATACTCTTTTTTCTTTAATACAGAAAATGTCCTAGTGCATGGGACAAAAATATTTTGGATATTTGACCAAATATTTTTGTCTGTTTTCATTTGTTGTTGTTCCATTTTAAAGTTCAAATAACTTTATATTGGGAAAGATACATATCCTATAACTTTGTTCCAGACACATTTATGAGTTTGTATTTTATTTTAAAGATTCACTTATATGTTGATCAATATTTCTTTATTATACTCTCACAAGTACTTTTCTTCTTCCAAGAAGTTTATTTTTAAACTAGTGGGCATTTTCATAGGAAGGGGGGTGTGTGTGTGAAGAGGGTTCTTCCTCAAGTCTAATTTACTGTATTCATAGTGATACTTGTGTTCCTGTTACGAAATTTCAGTTTGAGACGCTCGGAGGGAGAGATACTGAACCATTATCAGTGATGCAACTACCCCCAAAGAGGGGGAAAATAAGAGTAAAATGCAAAGCAAAATGAGAACGTGTCTGTCACCATCCTTGTTAAATGAATCTGGATATGAGTCTTTTAAGAGTCTAGTTTGGGTGTTTCCATTTTCCCCCAAGCAGCAGGCACCACAGATGTTTCTATTTTTCTCCTTAGTAAAAAGGGAAATAGATCATACAGTGGTGGTCACCCAGATGCCACAGCCAGAAGTTATGGTGCATTCAGGTTAGGGATCTTGTAAGAAACACAGAATATTTACCTAATCGTCTTTCTGCTAGTAGTGAATATTTCACAAAAGGAGGTTTTGTCCTGTCACCTTTCTTAATAATGACAGAATCCCTGATGTTTTGGAAGAATTCTAGAAACGGAGTAATATTGTATTTTTTAAACAGTTAAGCTGTGTTTCTTTCTCACAGAATGAAGAAGACATTGCTGTTTTGAGGGATGGTGGCTTGTTCTTACTGGGAAGATGGAGTGATTTATTTCTAGGTAGCTAGACTGATGCTTCAGTCGAAAGGTCACACTTGGGCACCTTAGCAACAAGTGAGGTGGCAATAATGTCCACAGCTGTCAAGACAGACAGTAACAAGGACAACTGAGGACCAAGAACCCATTTGTCTTACTGAGATGGAAGCAACATCTAGATGCATCAGATCATAAGAGGCAGGCTGATATTTTAAGTTTGCAAAGGAGGAGTTTAGATAGAGTGGTGCCAACTGATCTGAAATCTGTGGGATTCCTCAGAATTAATATGCTGAACAAGATACAGTCAAAGACTTGGTGGAAAACTGGAGGGGAACTGAAAGGTGTATGCTTTGAGGAACAGCTAAAGCATAAGAAAATCAAAAGAGATAAAATCATAAAAGCTGCAGGAAGACCAAATTTCATGAAATCTGCATTCTAAAAGCAAAACAAAGTCTCAGGAGAGGGTTTTCTGTGTGTGTATCTACTGGAAAAAAAATGTGCTTAAAATATATTCCTATTTCATCCACATATGGATTTCAGTTCTTCAGAACTTTAAAGGTTGAAACTGCTTAAAACAGAACAAAAAAAAAAAACTTACATAGATACAGTGCTCTGGAGGGAATTAATATTTTATGGGTATTTCCTTCTAGTCCAGCAAAACATGTTCATTTGACTTTTTTCTTTGATGAAAAATTTAAAAGTAGAAAAAATTGCATTGATCCAATTTAAAAGAAAAACTAAAAATGAAGTTGTTCTTTTGTAGAAGAAACTGGTCAGATGATTCCTAGCAACAGTAGCAGTGCGTCTGCTGCACCTCTACAGTCAGATGTTGAAAACAGCAACAGTAGTGAGTTGGGCTCTGGGCAGAATGACTCCATTAAGACACCTGATGATGCTGAAAATGCAGAGAGGGGATCCCAGACTTCAGAGGACATAGGTAATAATAATAATGATGTCTCTAACTTTCGTTTTATGCATATTTTCTTTTTACTTTATAACTCCCATACATCAATAGAAAACTTCCAATTTTGAAGTTTGTATTAAAAGCCTTTTTTTCCTGGGCAGGAGAGAAATCTAATGGCGAAAGAAGTGATTCTCCAGGCGCAGGAAAAGGCACGCCAGGTTCGACGCGAATGCTCACAAGATTACGAAATCCAGATAGCAAGTTGAGCCAGATGAAAAGCCAGCAGGTTGCTGCTGCAGCACATGAAGCAAATAAGTTATATAAAGAAGGCAGAGAGGTTTGTGCACATCTTGGAAAACTCAAAGAAGTACGAAAACTGTTCTAGAAAACTGATAATATTTTTAAAAATAAAAAATTGATTTTGGCAGATTATCGAGGTACTTAAAAATAAAAGTAGAGATAATAAATTAGCAAATGGTGAAACTGTAATATCACAGGAAGTTTTTTTAACTCCTTCTCCTTTGCTGTTGCTAACTACAGAGTGGTATGACAGTGACCCAGTGTACCTCCTTTCCTTTAACATGCTGGTCATAAAAAGTTAGACAATTGTTTACTGTAGAGCCAGGAATAAGTTATATGCACTTTCTCCCACTTTTGTCTTCAGATCTCTCAGAACTGGTGTGCCAAAACTGCAACTTCACAGCGGTTTGTGTTTGATCATTGTTTGAATAGCTAGGTAATAGCCACATTTCCAATTCATAAGAAATCTCTACTGGCAGAGTATGGTTATTTAAAGGCAATCATTGCAAAATTGTAGCACAGCGTGATGTAGACAAAAGTGAAATCTCTTTCAAATGGCTGCCAGTTGGTATAAATTTTTTGTGTGGCTGTAAGTTGTTTGGTAGGTTTTCTGTTTTGTTTTATATTTTAAAGTAGCCCAATTTCTCCAGGAAAGAATTCTTTGAATATTAAGAGTTTGTTGCAGTTAGTTGTCTGCATATTGTTCTATTAATTTGTGTGTGTGTATTAATTTTATTTTTGTTGACTGTTTTTTCCTTGTAAGTTTGCATGTAGCGTGTTTAGTCACAAACCTCTCAAATTTGGAATTCTTTTAAGAGTAATTAGACCAGTGATGTTATCCATGCCATATTTTCAAAGTTAAAGATATTTCTTCGCTTAGCTACGCGTATGAATTCTGCAGTTTACCAAGGCGGGGTTTCACAGAAAGCTTACTTAAGTTTAGTGAAGCTCTTTTCCCAAAGCTGTCTCCCTCAAGGGGCATAATTCAGAGCAGAAAAACGGGTTCCTGTTTGACTTCCTGAGGAGCCTGGATGGTGGTTTTTTTAATGTTAAAGTTGATCTTTGGGAATATCCTAACTGTATATACAATCAGTGATGAAGTACATATGGTTTGTATATCGGATAAACAGTTATTTGCTTCTACAATCTGATGCAAGGTATTTTTAGAATTTTATATATAGACAGTTGAAGCCTAAATCATAAATAAGTAAATAGAAATATTAGAAACTTAAGTGATTCTTTAAAATCATTTTCTCTTTCACAAGGTTCTGGTGGTCAACTCTCAAGGTGAAGTTTCCCGAATGAACACAAAGAAGGAAGTTGTGATGAAAGGAAATATCAACAATTATTTCAAATTAGGACAGGAGGGGAAATATCGTGTTTATCATAATCAGTATGCCACGAATTCATTCGCATTGAACAAGCACCAGCACAGGGAGGACCATGACAAGAGACGACATCTCTCGCATAAATTCTGTCTGACTCCTGCTGGAGAGTTCAAATGGAATGGGTCTGTACATGGGTCCAAAGTTCTTACCATATCCACTTTGAGGCTAACTATTATTCAGCTAGAAAACAATATCCCAGCATCGTTCCTTCACCCTAACTGGGCTTCCCACAGGTAAATTAATAAACAAAAATACATATTCTCTTGTTATACTTGGGTTTTTGCTAACAGCATTAATAAGCAATGGTCTTTATTTTTTCACAACAGTGATATCCAAGCACTGTGCTTTAGTATATTAAAATATAAGAAAACATATATGTGTTTTGTGATAGATGGTTAAAAGGATCGCACATTTGAGTGAAGTGTTAAAATACAAGAGGTTTTATACTACCATTAAATTTTATTAACATAGCATGCTGTATTAGTGCATGTATATGTTTCAGGGTTTTATCTTTTTTTTCCAATTTAGGTCCAACTGGATTAAAGCTGTTCAGATGTGCAGCAAACCTAGAGAATTTGCACTAGCGCTGGCTATATTGGAATGTGCAATTAAACCAGTTGTCATGCTGCCAATCTGGCGGGAATCATTGGGGCACACTAGGTAAAAAAAAAAAAACAAACAACATAAAAAATCTTTCTGCATATGAGAACTTCACTTTGTTTTGCAATTACTAGTTCCTCAAAGCCTGTAAGAATTATGTTTCAATTTAGTCAGTCATTCAGCACTTGAAGTGGTTTTTTCTCAACCAGAAACACTGAAAATACATAACAAGATTTTTATAGTGTCATTGCTCCTGCAAAGCAAGTTTGTGTTCTTTATCTGGGCAGCACTCTCAAAGTGACAAAACTTTGGGAGTCTAGAAGAGCAAATTTCAACACACTTAGTTCAGTGGAGTCTGTCTTTTGTCTCATTATGCCATAGGAGAAACGAGATGTGTCTGATGTTAGACACAGTTGCAGACAGTTGTGTTTGCCTTACTTGAATAGCCAAAAAAAAAGTGTAGGGTTCCTGTTGCAAGGAATACATATAATGCTATACCAGGCATTCCTCTTAGCTTCAGATATTTAAAATTCCTCAGAGGGATAGTATATGCTGCTGTTTGACTTGTATTTGCTTACAAGATCCTGTGTTTAAATGCACTTAAATCTATATGTATTAGATTACGCAGGATGACAGCAATAGAAAGAGAAGAAAAAGAGAAAGTGAAAAAAAAAGAGAGAAAGCAAGAAGAAGAAGAAACAATGCAGCAAGCTACATGGGTGAAATATACCTTTCCTGTCAAGCATCAGGTAAGGTTTTCTTTTGTGGGAAGAACAATCAAATATGGAAGTTGTTGATTTCTTACTCCTTTTCTGTTTTAATTTTAAACTTAAAAATTTAATGTCATTGTGTTACTTCCTGCCGTTGGAGTAGGAACTGTGCCCACATATGCAAGCACATAATGGTCTGAACTAAGTTTGACATATATTATGCTCATAGTGACACTGCCTGAGCTGACAGATATTTTGTCTTCAAAGTGCAACCTTTCCTAGTGGAATCTTGCCTGTATGTCTGTCCTTGTCCAGTGCTCCCCTCCCATCCTCACTTCCCATCCCCCAGAAAATCTAGCCCAGCTCCCTTTACTTTGGAAGGTTCTATAATACAATGGGAACTACTGTAGAAACTTCGTCATATTCCCTACAGTAGACATTAAATAGTTCTCCTGGAGTGGTTCTTTGCTCTAAATTGATTTGTTGTAACAAACATACAGGTTGATTCAAAAACTTGTATAATCTTTCAGCTTTCAAGTAAATAGATTCTCACTGTTATATGAAATAAATACGGTTTTCAGATGTCGCTATGATAGAATCAATTTAATTATCAGCAGATATATCTTTAGATAATAATTATATCATAAATATACTTCAGCTTGCATGAACAAGTCTGTAAAGTTTTTGGTTTTCTAAAATAATCTTAGGCTTTTAAAGGAATTTATACATTAATAATGCAGCAAATAGCACCATTAAAACTACTATTTAAAAATTATTTAACAGGTTTGGAAGCAAAAAGGAGAGGAATATAGAGTAACAGGATATGGTGGCTGGAGCTGGATTAGTAAAACACATGTCCACAGGTTTATGCCCAAACTGCCTGGAAATACTAACGCAAATTACAGAAAGTTGCTACCAAGTAAGTGTCTGCCTTGCTTACATTTTTTTTTTTAATTATTCACATACTGCTTTTTATGGCTTATTCAGTTAATTATTTGCATGTGATATTTCTTCTGTAGACTTTGTCACAAATAGTGTTTCAAAGAAGCTTTTGTGGATATCTGCTAATCTTTGTCAATATAACCAGTTCAGTTGTCATAGACATTTTTAGCTACATTAAATTGTTTTGGTTATGAAGCTGTGTGTAATATTTGTACAGCTTTGTGTAGCCTTAAGCAAAAAATAACATCTAAAATATTGGTGTATATATGCCTGCCCCCAGACCACAGAATACCATTAACCAATTTTATCTGGGGATAATTGTTTTATAAGGGGAAAGAAATTTATTTCTCTACAAAGTTCAGAACATACCTTCTCATTTATTTGTTCTAAGGATTTATACTCAAAAAGAAAAATAAGCACAGTTGACTTTTAGAATGCATCCTGAACTGTATGTGTCTTATTTATAATAAATTTAATCTTGCGTTTCCTATTAAAATTTAGAAAATGGCAGCCCACCCTATATTACATCTCAAAATTATCTCTTTCCTCACATATTGAAGTACTGCTTTCCCTGTTACTTGTAACTGATCAAACACAAAATGGGTGCTGCTGCCTTTAGGGTTGTCTATAGGATTCTTAAATTAGATTTATTTTGCTTTCTGTATTGCAATTAATAGCCACTACGGTGTTAAGCACAAAGTCATTTGATTACTAATGTCATTCTGGATTAACTGTAGAAATCAAAATTACTAAAAACTATTTTTGAATTTTCAGGATCTGAATTAGTATGCTCTTAACAGGCTGGGTTTTCAGAAAGTGGTATTTAGTTACCTGAAAAATGTGTTGGTTTGGGGTTTTTTTTTTCAAGAACAGCTGAACATGGAATCCTGTAAAAAAAAAAAGCAAATGAAACATTTTATCTCTGGTGAGGTTTTTGATTATTTATTTTTTACTTATTACTTTAATTCAGTATTGCACTAAGATTAGTCTATGACATTACCATAGTATGGTTAATTCTACTTCTGAATTTCAGTAATGATGTGTGATTCATTTGAGAGGTAAACTAACATACATTAAAATATAGCAGAGTATAAAAATTATCCTGAATAATTCAAACCATTTAATTTGTTAATAGCTAAGAGTGAAGATGAAAAATGTAACTTGGATAAACGAAAAGGTCCGATTAAGGTAAAAATAGAGAAAGACAGAACAAAGGATTCTCATGATCTGCAAGCAAAAGACAAAGCAGATGCTTCAGAAACCTTGGGGAAAGTACAAGTGAAAGAAGAAAAGTCACGTGAAGAAAAAGTAGAAGTTGATACCACTTCTGAAAACTTAGATCGTGCAAAAGACAAAGGTGATATACTTAAGTTATTGTAAAACTAGCTGTTCATTACAACATTGCATATATAAATTTTAGGATGTCAGAAATAACTTGAAAAACTCTGTAACAGGTTTTGTCAAGACATTTAAAATGTCTCCGTTAAATGACTTACTATTCCTGGTAGTAGTGTCTGAAGTTTTTATTCCCTTTTCCTTGAAATCTATTAATATGCTAAAAGGTCCATTTATTTTTTAGTACTTAATGTAAAAATATAGTCTGGCATTCATTGTTAGGGCAGCTTTTACTGATTCAGTTATTTCTTCTTCACAGTGGAAAAGGAAATTGATGGTGAAAATGATAAAGTCATCAAGGAAGAACCCATGGATGTAGATGATGTGAAAACTGAGTCCCCCGTAAAAGATGAGGATAGTCATTGTAAGCTGGATATAATCAATGTTAGTGAGGGATTTCATTTAAGGACTTGCTACAAAAGGAAAGTAAAATCATCAAAATTAGATGGACTACTTGAGAGGCGAATAAAACAATTTACGCTGGAAGAAAAACAACGTCTAGAAAGGATGAAACTGGAGGCTAGTGCTAAAACTGTAGGCATACGATCAGTGAGCCCCCAGAAAAACATAGATGAGCTACAAATGAGAAAAGTAAAAGAAGGAAGCCAGTTTGACATGTCTTCCCAAGATCAAACCTATATTTCAGATAAGACCCAAATGGAAGATGCAGAACAAGACTGCTTACCAGTCACCAAAACTGGTGAGCTAGATGAACCCTCTTTGCCTTTGACAAACAGGCTATCAAAAAGAGAAAGCCAGCTACTGGATGAAGGCTCATCTCAATCATCTGAAGGTGAAAGCTCCATTCAGAATGATAGTAAAGAAAACAACCCTGAACCTATGACTGCTGATAAGTGTCAAGGAAAAGAAGCTCTTGGAGAGTCTGAGAATTCCTCTGTGGATGGCCTGAAACAAACAAACACAGAAGGTAGAATCAAATGGGATGTTACGGACGGAAGCCAAAAGCCTTTGAAACCAAAACTACCTATTACCAGAGTATCTCAGCGTGAATGTCAGAACTTAGAGCCAGTGATAACCGAAAGAAGCTGTAGAAAAGATGGTCTGGCCGTTCTTGAAAAAACAGATTCAGAAGGAAATTCTGAACAGCAGAGCAAAGACCCAGAAAACAATTGTATGATAAAAAGCCATATTGAACCAACATCCTCTCAAGAAAGTAAAATGGAGGAAGAAACTGCTCCAGGAAAGACTGAAAGTAAATCTGAAAACAAGGTTATATTTCACAAAAAATCAGTTAATAAAGATCTAGAACCATTTAAAACAGAGCTAATTTCTGAAAGAAATCTCGAAAGTCAAACTCTGGAACACATGGATGGGGCAGAAGTTGATGAGGATTTACTGAGCTCTAAAGTAAATGAGGCTAATGGTCAAAAGAAAGGTCAGGAACTGAAAGTGGAGACAAGTACCATAAACAAGTATCTTGATCAGACAAATCGAAATAGTGTTACTGACAAAAAGAACAATAAAGATGAAGAAACTGAGACCGACTTAGGAAAAGAAAAATCAGCATTTCAGATGAATGGGAAAGACAATGATGTTAAAGTATTATCAAATGATGACTGCTTAGTTAAAGATACCTGCGAAACTAAGTCAGGGGGTGATATTGAACCAAAAGTTAATAATATTAATAAATCCATTCCGGAACATGAAATAAAACCATTGAGTTTTAAGGAATCTTCAGTAAAACCATTCATGAATGGTGACATAATGACAGAGGACACAAAGGACAAAAATAATGTGGATCCTAAGTCACGTCTGCAGAGTTCACCTGAGTTTGAGTCTGGAAAGGGTCTTCAGCCCCCAGATGAAGTTCCCAACTATGTGCAGAAAACTGAAGAAAAACAGCTTTATCCTGAGAGATCGGCATTTGTTGGCACTGCCTCCATGCCGGCACATACTGTCTGTAAAGAAAATAACCTGAATAATGAAACAGAATCTATGGAAACTGAAGCAGTTGAGGATAAGAACAGTGCACCATCACCTGTAACCTCATGTGAGGAGTCTAGCTTGAGTAGTGACTTTGCTGATCAGAACGGTGTACAGACATATAAAATGGAAAATATTAATGGAGAAAGTAAAATAAAGACTGTTATTACAGAAGTGACTACCACAACATCAACTGTGTCTACAGAATCCAAAACTGTGTTTAAAGTTGCAGAGACTGTAGCTTCTAATGATGAGAAAACAACAGTAGTGTCATCTACAGAAAATTGTGCCATATCCACTGTAACTACCACCACTACTGTAACAAAGCTTACCACTCCGGCTACAGACAGTAACGTTGATGTCATTTCTGTACAAGAGCACAGTAAAACAGTGGTTACAACAACAGTAACAGATTCACTGACCACCTCAGAAGGCACATTGGTGACTTCCATGACTGTCAGCAAAGAGTATTCTACAAAAGACAAAGTGAAGTTAATGAAATTTGCGAGACCCAAAAAAACTCGTTCTGGAACTGCCTTACCATCTTATAGAAAATTTGTTACCAAAAGCAGTAAAAAAAGCATATTTGTTTTACCCAATGATGACTTAAAAAAGCTGGCCAGAAAAGGAGGGATCCGAGAAGTTCCCTATTTCAATTACAATGCAAAGCCTGCCTTGGATATCTGGCCATATCCATCCCCAAGGCCAACTTTTGGGATCACTTGGAGGTACATACTTTACATTTTTGAGGAAAAGTTAAGGGTGTGATGAAATTAATTGAATTTTAAAATACAAGTGATATACGTGTTTGTGCCCAAACATGAAATTTTGCTATTTATTAGTCAGTAATTTTCTATATTGTTCAGTAAAGGTAGAATGGAAAACCTTTGTCCCATTAGTTTGGTTAGGTATTTTAAATACATTTTTACTTTAAAACATAATGAATACTCTGTTGTTAGGTACCGACTTCAAACAGTAAAATCATTGGCTGGAGTGAGCCTTATGCTGCGATTATTGTGGGCATGTCTCAAATGGGATGATATGGCAGCAAAAGCTCCACCTGGAGGAGGAACTACACGTACAGGTATTAGTACTTTAAATTTCTGGGTTTCTTAATGCAAAGATTCTTGCTGTTAATTTTGAATACTACACTCATTCCAAGCATTTCTGTAAAGTCTTGGTGTTAGCTATGGCGTTTCGGACTTTTTTTTTAGTCAAGAGTTTGTACTAGTTGCTGTTTCTTTACCTTGAGTATATTGGGTTGACTGGAGATGTAGCTTTTGTTTGTTTTCTGTTAGTAACATATTTGGACTAATTTGTTGTAGAAACATCTGAAACTGAAATTACAACAACAGAAATCATCAAGCGAAGAGATGTTGGTCCATATGGAATTCGGTCAGAGTACTGTATAAGAAAAATTATTTGTCCCATTGGTGTACCAGAGGCTCCGAAAGGTATGTTTGCTTATACTTTTTTTTTCTTTTTCCCCTTCCCATAAGCTCCTACAGAAATTAAGGTAACGGGATCTTTGTTAATTCAGACTATCAAGGGAGCAAATATAGCTTGACACAAACGATTCCTTTGCCTATTGGAAACAAATGACACATTTAACAAACTGACATGATTTATCTGAAGCTGAAAGGCCTTTCTGTTTATAAAATGAGACTGAAAGAGACACTAAATCTTGGCTTAAACTTGAATTTTGTTTTATGGTTGAGCGTAACATCTGTGTTTTGACTGTTCTCTAAAGAAACTCCAACACCCCAGAGGAAGGGACTGCGATCAAGTGCACTAAGGCCAAAAAGGCCAGAAACACCCAAGCAAACGGGCCCTGTTATAATTGAAAGTTGGGTAGCAGAGGAGGAATTGGAACTATGGGAGATCAGGGCATTTGCTGAAAGGTAAATGAACTCAAATGAGCTTTTAAAGAAAACCACTTTAATTTGTGTGTGTGAAATGACAATTGCCGCTGGAGAATGCAAACTTGGTAGCTACAATCAGTGAAAGTGGATCCGTGTTGCATTTTTGCTGTGCCTTTTGATAATAGTCAGGCTTAAAGTTGTAAAGCTAAACTATTTGCTGGTACCAAAACTAATTTACACAGACCTTACAGATCTGTTAGAACGAATATTAGATTAATTTTTCCATGCTTATGAACTAATCACTGTTGTGTACTAAAAGGCTATTACTGTAATGCATGGAAAGGCTTTAGGCTGCTTTTGGCATGACTTTAAACAGTATGTGTTTAAATACTTCTATCATACAAAGAAAATTATTATGTACAAGTAAAGTAAAGGTAAATTCAGCCTGGGAGTATTCAAGTCATAAAATAAATATTTCCAGTATTGCATGCTTAGAGCTGGAACAATATTTTTGAGTCTCTTGGAAATAATTGTTTTAAGTTATTGGCATTACATAGATTTGCAGTCTCAGGTGTAATTATACATTCCAGTTTCGATTAATAGTTTCCTGTAAGGTGTTGCAGTAGTTTAACATCAGAATATTTCAGGGATGTTGCATGCAAATTCAATAGTTAATTTCAAAATACTTTTAAAGCTATGACCAGTTTTTCAGTGATCTTCAGTCTTGACATTTGTTCTTAGAAGAGCAGTTAAACTGGATAAAATGAAATCCAGTTTGATGGTTGGATTTTATGTGATGGTATAACTTATTTTCGGTTGTGTCTTTGGCAGGGTGGAGAAGGAAAAGGCACAGGCAGTTGAACAACAGGCTAAGGTTAGTGAACAGAAGAAGGCAGAGGAATTCAAGGCCCAATTGGAGGCTCAACTAAAACACCAACGATTGGCTGCCCAGCAGGTGGGGGAGCTATTGGTAGTCCCACCTGTCAGCAACCATGCACTGATAGTCCACATGCATTAGAATATGGGAAACAAAGTTTATCCCTATCTTATACCATTTTAAAAATAGTTTCCACTTCCTTTGCAAAGTAAGCCATCAAACAATGCTGTGTACATCTGTTACTTTGAAATGAGGTTAAGGCAAAGATTTGTTTTGGATTGCCTTTGGTTTTTTTCCATCTAATTTAAAACACTAAAAAGATTTAGTTTGTTTCTGTTTTAAAAGAAGGTTGAGAAGCGCCAATCTTCAGGTAAGGTCAACAGTGTTCTAGAATGGTATAATAGAAAGCTGCCTTGGTGTATAGCTGACTTCAGAATACAACTGTGTTTGCTCTTCATGCTTCAATCAAATTAGATCTTTTGATTTTTTTTTTTCTATCTTAAATTGGCTGAATTAAGCCTATTGATAATTTTATATAGATATGTATGTATAGATGGAAGTGTGTATGTCTCTATAAATGTATGCAATTAAAATTAGGAAACCCAATGCCATGTTGGTATTTCACATACATTATTAAGGACTGTGCTTTTTTTCCAACTTATTCCTTTTTCATTTCATCTTCCCTGAAGAAAATACATTATTAGTGAATAGGTATTTCTGATTCGTGGGCATTACTGCAATATGATGCTAACCAAACACTGAAATTTAAATTAATAAATACAGAGATAATTCCAACAACATAGAGGAGAATGTTAGATTGGTTGGAATTTTAAAATCCCTTTACGAAGTGGGTCCCTAAATTTAATGTACCTTCTTGACATTTACAGCACAGAAGGTTGCTGGGTAAGGTAAGGGATTTTGAACCTAATTTTTATAAGGAGGCTGCAAACAGGATTTATAGTTAAAAGAATAATTTTAAAAATTTCATTCTCAATGGTGAAGTAGAATGATAAAGCCTCCTTTAATTTTTCTGTAACTGACAGGATCTCAGTGCAAGCAGCTCTAAACATAGGAATGCTAGTAATAAATTCTGTGTTAATGACAACATATTGCTTATTGACATAGATGCAAGCTGTCTGCACATGGTCGGAGCCAAATATAGATGGATACTTGTCAGAGTTTTTAATGCTTTGGATTAATCTGAGGCTAATTGATAAGTTTTCTTTAAAGTAAAATGTGCAGTGAAATTAAGATAAACTGAGGATTTGAAAGATGCTATAAAGGAAAATTTCTGACTATGTACTATAAGCAGAGTTGTAGTTCTGCAGGTCGAGTCTCGTGCTATAGTGTGTGCAAGCAGCTTATTCTTCAGTCCTTTACAACTTGAACTGAGGTCCTACCTATTTTTCTGTACTAGGAAGGGACAGCATTTCTTTTACAAAATCTGAGAATGCTAATTATCCCTTCATTCCATTTTTCTCTGAATTCTGTAGAAACGGCTGGAGCAGCAGAAGCAGATCCCTGCAGCAGGTGTGGCCCCTGCAGTCACGACAGCCAGCAGCACTGCAACTACTGTCTCAACACCACAGAAAGTTGTGGTAGGCCCTTTAGCAGGCCCGGTGCCCACTGGAACCAAAGTAGTGCTTACTACAAAAGTGGGTTCTCCAGCTACAGTAACATTCCAACAGAACAAGAATTTCCATCAGACTTTTGCTACTTGGGTTAAACAAGGCCAGTCTTCAACAGGCAAGTAGCCATTTATCATGGTAAGAACATGTGCTGGCGTTCATCCTATGTATGGCACCTACATCTTTTCAAGAATATATAGCATTATTACATTTCTTGTTATCTTTGCTCTTAACTCTCTTGCTAAGTCAGCAGGACATTTCTGAGATAATACCTGTCTAATTTTTCTTTGTTCAAACTTGCTAGGTAGTCTTATTTCTGACCTGTCTCATTTATTACTGACAGTTGTTGTACTAGTAATCATTGATAATGAAAGAAAGCATTCTGTGCTGTAACATACTGTTTCCAAAAAAGAATCTTTACCAAAGAAACTATGACACATTCAAAAATTATTGTAAAAATAATCCTGTAGTTTTTTGTTTCATACTTGAAAATAGTCATTTCATTGACTAATTATTCTGCTCTAAAACTGACTGTTCTGTGTGCCTCAATAGCCACTAGCACAGCTGCCACTTCAGCCACAACCATTGCCAGCACAGGGCAGACCTTCCAGATCTCAGGCAGTCCAGTAACGATGGCAGGGAAAGTGATAACTAAGCTGCCACTCCCTGCAAACAGCAAGATTGTTGCCGTCAATGTGCCATCAACTCAAGGAGGTAGGGGAAAGGGAACTGAATTCAAAATGTGTTCCAGCTTGCTGATTAATTCTCCATTGACACTATTTTCCCAGTGAAGTAAACTGTGACTTGAAGGGGGAGAAAATATTTCTATATACATATATACAAGTTTCTAGAGCTTGTTCCCCCTGTATTGCATATTTGTGTCTGTAGGGGAAAAATGCAAGTTTTTTGCCTGTAAATTATTCTGCATTTCATAGTGCAAAATTGGAAGCTTTATTTTTAACAATGTGGAATGAAGCATGCTTTTTTTTTTTTTTTTGGTTATCTAAATTATACATCAACAGAACAACTTTCTTCACAAAAAAAAAAAAAAAAGTGCTGCTGCTCTTAGTTATTAATGCCTACATCTGCTCTTCACTGATGAGCAGGAGTTCGGCTCCAAACTAAGATTAGCATTTTTTCTTCTTGCCTCAAGAAGACGACTTAATATTTTGAGATTTGTGAATGTATACTGAACAGAAAAGCTCAATTCTCTGTCTCCATTATACTTAGCATCTGAGGAAATCATGAAGGCTACTAGTTTTGTATTGAAATTTCTTAGGTGACAGGAAAAGCATTACCCTTTTCTTTAGCACCACAAGCTTGTAGGTGAAAGATGTTTAAACTGGTCTCCTACATTCTAAATTAATCAGATTATAGCTTTTAATGGTTGTATAATACTAATTTGTGGCACCGTGTCAATGCAAGGACTTATTTGCAGTTACCATCAAACTGATCTTTGTGAAGATTCACTCTTTTTCCTTAATCTTTTCTAAAATACCTATTTCTTAACTTAAAATGTAGTTGGACTGTTTACAAAGTGTAATGCTGCTGCTTTTTACAATATGACAAAGGCTCTCCCAAGAAATGTTGAAAGACTCAAAGGTGTTCTAGAGCCCTGGAGTTTTGATTTCTAAATGCCACCCTGGCATTGCATTTACTTCTTTTGTTGGCAATTATGTCATTAATGTATTCTCAATTTTTCTTTAATTAGGTGTTGTTCAAGTTCAGCAAAAGGTATTGGGTATCATTCCATCAACTACCGGTGCAAGTCAAACATTTACTTCATTCCAGCCAAGGACAGCAACTGTAACCATTAGGCCAAATACCACAGGAACGTTAGGAACAACAAGCACTTCACAAGTAAGATGTCTTTCTGATTATTTACTGCAAAAAATGTGGGCTCGTGCATTTTAAGTTATTGGCAGATATTAAAAGGTCTGTCTAGTCACTTTTTGATGTTTTTGGATCATCTCAACAATAGTGTTTATGGATCCTTTATTCCAGGGGGAGGTATAACAGATCTTTCCAGTTGGAAAAATGAATATTTTAGAGCTTGGGAAGCCTTAGCAGTGTGGGCATAGATGAAAAAATATTGGATCTGCTTGCATCTTGTAATTTCTTACTATATTAAAAAAAAAAATCAAACAAGAAACATGAGGGTATATCCCAGCAGCCTTTTGTCCCGAGTTCACATATGCTTTCCATTTTGGTGTATGTAGGTAGTGCAAGGGACACCACTCCGCCCGGGTATGACAGTAATACGGACACCACTTCAGCAGTCAACACTTGGAAAGACCATCATTCGAACACCTGTAGTGGTGCAACAAGGTATTCTTCCAGCCAGTAGGTTCATTTTAATATTTAAACTTCCAGTGTGAAATCCATGGTTTGTTCCTCCATAAATACTTTCTGTATCATATGTCCCAATGCAAAAATACCTCATTTTGATGCTTGACTTCTAACAAGTGCCTTTTCTGGCTTTTGAATGTGTCAGTTGCAGGCTTTGTTTTTAAGTCCATTCATTTGAAAACAAAGTTTAGAATAATTGTGCATTGTGAAAGCCTTTTAAATTTTTTTTTTATTTTTTTAAAGGCAAGCTAAGTGTTTGAAGTACTCTGTAAGTATTTGGACTGAATTAAAATAGAAAACATTTTGCTGACATTTTTCAGTCAACCACACAAATGGTTAGTAAAGTTTATGTGCAAACTACAGTGTTTGCTTCACTTGCCTGATGATACACTATTCCAAGTTGTTGTGACTCAGAGGCTTGCTGTGTTAATGGTTAAAATGTTGGAAACGTGTTTCTTATCCCAAATTACTCTCTTACAGGTCAGACACAGCAAGTGGTGACTCAAATAATCAGGGGTCAGCCTGTCTCAACAGCAGTTTCTAGTACCAGCACAGCTTCTTCCAGCACTGGACAGAAGACGGTCACGAGTCCTGGGACACCACCTCAGCAAATCCAGCCACAAACCACACCACAGCCCCCTCGCCCTCAGCAGGGACAAGTGAAACTCACTATGGCCCAACTCACGCAGCTAACACAAGGACAGGTAAAATACTCCTCTGGGCATGGAAATGTGCTAATAACAGCTTACCAACCCTTTGGATTTCTGCAGTGTAGTGTATCTGCTCATAAACTGACATTTCTGCCTTCACTTAGGATGACTGATAGCATAATTACCAACTGGAAGAAGCTTAAGTAGTACATGTGAAATTTTAAACGTCACTTCCTGTTGTATTCCCCAGTAATGTATCTAGCATCAGGAAAGTTTAGCAGTATGAAAATAATTCTTTGCATTAATAGCAGTAAGAGACATAATTATTTTATATGGCCTATTCTATAGACCTTCAGAGCGTAATGTTTGTTCCTTGTCTTTTGAGATTGTGTGAAGATTTAGTTTTCATTCGTGTTATTCAGAGCCTCAGAGGAAAAATTGCAGTATCTGGAACTGGAGGAGGAAAAACTTATTACAGTTTCTGCTCAGATCTTGAAGGTCTGTGGGCAAAAAATAAGTTTAGAGTCAAGCCTAGGGTAAAAATAGACCTCTGTGAGTTACCACAATACCTATTCTTCAAATTGTAAGTAATATATGTAAATTATTGTGATGTACAGGCTGCTTGTTGCCAGGTAAGATTTTTTTTATATGTGGAACAAGAGTCAGAGAATTCATTTCCACAGCAAAAGACTCAGAAGGATTTTTGTAGGGACCTTATTCCATTCTATGGATTCACAAAATGTGGAGCTGTGCATCTGAGTGGTGGGACAATACCCTACCTTCTCCATCACTTAGTTGAGAGTGATGTGAGCTAAGTGTCAGCTTAAACAACAGAAATTCTCAATACATTACGAACTGAACTGTCAGTCTTGAAAGCTCACAGCTGGGTAGGATCTGATACGTGATTAGGAAATGTTGTCAATGAAGAGAATTTTTACACAAACTGTTGGGATTCTTGAGAAAGTAATTAATAGTATGTCTAAAATTATCCATGCTCTGTATTACTTCTAAATTCTAGGAACAAAGTTGTTCTATTTTAGCTGTTCTCTGGCTAGGGTTCTTGTCAATATTTGGATGAAAATATGTGTAACTAACTCCAACCCAGTAATCTGTTGACGATAGAATTGTTGAAAGAATGTTTCAGTATTTCATAATCTCAAGATGCTAGTTTTGGATTTCAGGAGTATGGCATGTGGTAAAAGTATTGAATTTGGAAATCCAAACCCCTAATTCTTCTGATTTTCAGTGAAGTCTGTCTAAAATCTATATCACTAATACATCAATATTAACTTTTTTTTTTAGGGTGGCAGTCAAGGATTAACTGTGGTAATTCAGGGACAAGGTCAAACTACTGGTCAGTTACAATTAATCCCTCAGGGTGTGACTGTAATACCTGGTCCAGGACAACAGCTTATGCAAGCAGCTATGCCAAATGGTACAATTCAGAGATTTCTTTTCACCCCACTACCAGCAGCTGCTACTACAGCTAGCACAACTACGACAACAGTTTCTACTTCAACCTCGGGTAAGAATTGTTCTGTTCAGCAGAAAAAGAGTTTCCATTTCCGTTGCATGGGAGTTTCTGTGCAGTTGGAAGATGTTCTGTTACTGCAGTAAATCTGTTGGAAGTGTGTTATAAGCTTAGAAATCTCTTGAATTTCTGCATAGAGCTTTACAGTAGTTCTAAAAGGTTCAAATTAGTACGATTTACAGATGTGTCATTTGAAATGATTGGAATACTTGGTTTTATCCTTAACAGCTACAGGGGAACAGAAGCAAGGTCTACAGTCACAGCCAACGTCAGCGCTGCCGCCGACTCAGCCACAGCCTCAGAGTCAGCCGCAAGCCCAGCCTCAGGGGCAGAATCAGAGCACTCAGCCGGTGCCGCTGGCCCAGTCACAGGCACCTCAGCCAGCACTTCAGCCTGAAACTCAGACCCAGCCCGAATCTCAGACCCCGGCATCTGTTGACTCTCCAGTCACTCCTGAAGCACAATCGTCTAAATCTCCAGTTCAGTCGCCAGCACAGACCCAGGCTCAAGGGCAATCTCCAGTGCAAGTCCAGAGTCAGCCGCAGACTGCAATCCTTCCACAAGGCCAGTCCCAAGTCCAGCCTCAGCAACCAGCTCAGGTGCAGACTACAACCCAACAACAGATTCAGATGCAGCCCCATGCTCCCATACAAATTCAAGCTCAGCTGCAGCAATCACAACCTCAGGTTCAGACTTCAGTCTCAACCCTTCCAACTACTCAAAGTTTAAATCAGGTTCCTGTGCAATCCCCAACTCGTCCTCAGCTGCAACTTCAGCAGCCTCCAACAAAAGTTATTACAGTGCCTCAGCTTCAGCAACAAGTCCAAGTTCTCTCTCAGCTTCAGTCACATGTTGTTGCTCAGATACAAGCCCAACAAGGCAGTGTGCCCCAGCAGATCAAGCTTCAGTTACCTATTCAGATCCAACAAACTAGCCCAGTACAGGCTCACCAGATTCAGAATGTGGTAACAGTTCAAGCAGCTAGTGTTCAGGAGCAGCTGCAGAGAGTTCAGCAGCTCAGGGAGCAGCAACAGAAGAAAAAGCAGCAACAGATAGAAATTAAACGTGAGCACGCCCTTCAGGCTTCTAATCAAAGTGACATTATCCAGAAACAGGTAAAGTTAACAGAAGGAAATTAAAACTTAATGAATGAAACCAATCTCATTTTAAATGCCTGTTCTTGTTAACAATGTTAATACATTTGATAGGCAGTTAATTTGATTCTTTCAAAGTTAGTGCACGATTGCTTTTGGCAATTTAATTAAATATTCTAAGTTAATTCAGCACATCAAGTCAATTGTACCATGTTTGCAGTCTTCTGACACCTTGATTCAACTTACCACTTGCTGCTGGGACAATATATCTTTATTCTCAGTTCAGGAAAGATAGGTTATAGATAGAGGAGAGCTGATGTTCAGAACACATGTACAGTACTTTCATTGCCTGCTACAGGAAACTGAGGTTTCAAAGAGGTATCTGAAATGTAATGCTGTTGGATGGCTGCGGGGCTTAAAAAAAAAAAAATTAAAAAAAAAATAAAAAATAAAAAATCAGTTTTGCATCCCGGCAGCTGCCACCACGCGGAGCCTCGCAGCTGTCCCCGTTCCCAAACCGCACACAGGGACGTGCAGACG
>NW_020799123.1:9801342-9825833 GCF_003259725.1 Athene cunicularia | reverse complement strand
TTAAAAAAAAAAAAATTTAAAAAAAAAAAAAATATATATATATATATATATATATATATATAAAAATATATATATATAAAGACTCTTACCATTTTTTAAAATAAAACAACTAGTCACTGAAGAAATATTGTCAATTTACATTTAGTCCCTAGGTTTAAACTTGACATAAGCAAAATATCCTACTCTGTTTGGGTGGAGGTGATGCTAGTTTTCAATTTCATTTTCAAATTATTGCTTTAAACAAGCACCGTCCCCTTGATAAAATCAGTTTTATTTGGTCACTGAAAATAACACTTAACTTTTTCTTTAACTTAGGAAATGTCCTGGTTCTCCCAGTAATATTATGAAATACTGGCTAAAGTTTTCATATTTTATTTTGGATTCTGTATCATCCTACAGGTGGTTATGAAACAGAATGCTGTCATAGAACACTTGAAACAGAAGAAGACACTGACTCCAGCTGAGAGGGAAGAAAATCAGAGGTGAATGTGCATCATGGTGCATCTTTAGATATGAAAGTTTTACATTTATAAGATCTTTTAATGGTGGTATGAGAAAACACTGGTTTGTAAAAACCTGCTTAGAGAAATTTTGCTATTTTAAAATTGCTTAAAGTAACTTCCATAGCAATGTTCTTAACTCTAATTGAATCCTGTATATGCTCAATTTTATTCTGATTATATGTTTTTTAAGTGAAATGTTATATTGCACGTGTTTGGAGCTGGCCACATTTTTTAAACTCAAGGTAAAAACCATCCTTAAAGGAGCACAGAATAGAGAACAAATGGTTCTGTTGCAAAAAGCCTGGGTTTTGTTTGTCCGTTATCATGGCAATTTCTTTCCATTCTTGTCCGCTGTACATTCAGCTCTCAGAAGGAATTGAAAAGTTGGAAGATAGTGCTGTTCAACAAAGTAGGAGATTTTATGCTTGAAGCTGCTAAACACAAATTTGGAGCATTTGTCATTTGTCTTAGTGTTATTTTGACTCCTTTTCACTTATGCAGTTGCTTCAATTGGATAATCACAAGTGCACATTGTCAGACAAAAATAATAGTGTTTTTTATAAAGCTTTGATCATCAAATGAGGGTACAAGCTTAGTTGATTACAACAGTATCATTAGGTGCTACTCGCTCAGTGTTCACAGTTGTATGAAGAATAAGTTGTATTGTCATATACTCTGCATTTAATGGTGTCAGACAGCCTGACTAGTATTTAGGCTGACAGAAGTCCACTTAAAAAAAGAGTCCTAACTAGCTTGGTTCATGGTACAGCTGTCTTTCTGTCTCACTGTTTGTTTTTTGTTTTTTTTTTTCTTCTCCAAGATGTAGTTTGGGTATCTTACCTGGTAAAAAAAAAAAAAACAAAACCAAACAAAACAAGTAGATATAGTGCAGGTAAAAAGAAACAAAATTGTATGGCCCTACAAAACAGCTAGCATATCACATGTGTCATCAAAATACAGATGTGTATCAAAAGACAATATGTCTGAGCCTGAGACTGCAGAGTTGGCAGCAGCTACTTGTCCCAGCCATTGCTATTTTGTTGTTTGCTTTCAGCTCGTCTGTCAATGGGAGCTCTTTTTCTTGGTCACTCTGTCAACAAGAAGCGTTTAGTTTTCTAGTGGGTTTGAGATAGAATGGGAAGGAAAAAGTAAATTCAGAAGAATCGAAATATGGGCAGCTCAGCGCAATGTACTTTTTCCTTATTTCTTCCCCAGAATGATTGTGTGTAACCAAGTGATGAAATATATTCTGGATAAGATAGACAAAGAAGAAAAACAGGCAGCTAAGAAACGAAAGCGAGAAGAGAGCGTAGAACAGAAGCGTAGTAAACAGAATGCTACTAAGCTCTCAGCTCTGCTTTTCAAGCATAAAGAACAGCTGAAAGCTGAAATATTGAAAAAAAGAGCACTTCTGGACAAAGATCTACAAATTGAAGTGCAGGTAAGGACAGTTATTCTCAAAGACTAATTTGATTTTAAGCTGAGGAGAACACTTATGTGTTAAATCTTTATTTGTTTGCTTGGTGAGATTTTAAGGAAACGTAGAGGGTGAAGTTTTGGTTGTGGATGTCTGAATCTCTGTGAAGCTGCTCTTCTTGTCCTCTTTATGCTTCTTGTTTTTAATCTGGACTGAAGTTACCTTGTTTCCTGAAACAGCTTCTGATAAATTACAGCCAGTGTGTCATAGTAGGTGAGGAGCATTGTCCCTCAGTGTTATGTGACTTGTAGGTTAAGCACATTAAAAAAATCGCATATTTAAATGGATTTAATTATTTTCTGTTGATTAAGCATGGGGACTTATGTCTAGATTTCAATCCTGTCCTGGAATAATCATATGAAGTGCCTCCCTCTCTATTTATTCATTTAATATACTTCAGGAGGAGCTAAAGAAAGACTTGACTAAAATTAAGAAAGAAAAAGAAAAAGCCCAGGCAGCTGCTGCTGCAGCAGCAGCCGCAGCTGCTGCAGCCGCAGCTGCAGCCGCTGCACCACCACCACCGCCACCACCACTGCCACCACCACCACCACAGCAGCATGCAGCCAGCGTCACCTCCTCCTCCTCCACCACAGTCCCAATGCCAGTATCCTCTCAGAAGAGAAAGCGAGATGAAGAGAAAGATTCGTCAGCTTCCAAGTCCAAGAAAAAGAAAATGATTTCTACTACCTCAAAGGAAACAAAGAAGGACACAAAGCTTTACTGCATCTGTAAAACGCCTTACGATGAGTCTAAGTGAGTAGTGAACACCATAGCCTTTTACTGTGTGTTCTTAGCTTTAGGTTTAGTGTTTAGCTGTTAGTGCAAGGTAGTTCTAGAGTTGGAGATAGAGGATCGGGTGTTATTGCAGTGATCATTAAGGTATAAAGGATAAAGTCTCTGTTTTCCACTAGCAGTTTCAAAACTATTAACATACTTGATTTATACTATTGAAGTGATTTATATTTTTACTTGTTTGCATGTTTCCATTGTATGACCTTTCTGTCTCACATGCACATACTCTTTTTTTCTTTTTTCCCCTCCGCTCTGTTGTTCTTTCTTTTGCCGTTTTGCCTCTGCCTCAGAAGCAAGTGACAATTTGGTTTGAGCAATTTCTTGTGAACGAGTAGCTGATGTTCTTTAGAAATAGCTTTGGTACCGTCTTCTAAAAAATGACTTCTTATTGTAAGTCAGTAGCCAGTAAAGAGGGTTCCAAGCTACTGGACTGCAGTTCACTTTGGACAATGTTTCAGGTAGAAATGGTTTCCATGTGTTAAAATTTTCATCCCAGGGTTGATAAAAAAATTAATATGTAAACATTTCACAAAGTGAAACCTGCAGTTCTGTGTCCTTTGAATCTGACTGTGAATGAGGAAAAATATTTACACTACGTACAAAGCTTGTGAAGAAATTTAGTAAGTGGTGGAGTGGAAGATTCAGTGGATTGCAGGGGGATAGGGTTATGCATTCCTGCTCAAGCTAGAAGTGACTAACATCAGTAATGGTTAGTATCTGATAGCTGTGTGGAGGTGCATGTAAAATAAATTTGACTTCAGACCAATTTCAAGTGAGTATGTATCAGCTCAACAAGTGACAATACCAAGAAGTATTAATTGCTGCCATTTGGCGGTGGTTTAAATGCTGATTAACAAAAAGAAACCGTAGGGGTGGAGGAGTGCTTTCACTCCAGTACCGGTGGTTCTTTCCAAATCTAGGGCCAAGGCTCTCTTGAGGTTCCTTCTAGCCTTTTTTGTTTTTTGATTTTCTTTTTTAAAATGAAGTTGTGGTCTTTGGGTTTTCTTCACCCTGGTTGTTCAGCAGCTCTGCCCATTGCAGCATTACATCAGTGTGGGAAATGGGACTGCTCTCAGTGCTGCTATTACTAATCGCAGACTTGTGATGCCCTGGTTGTTAATTCACTATTACTTCTAAGGCATGTCACCAGTCTCACTTAAAGAACGTTGTGTTAGGCTGTCATCCAGTAAATTTAGGATACCCTGTTCCCATTTTTTGTGATAATGAACAAATTATGTGAGCGAAAGAATTCAATTGTCAGACTAACTCTTTCTGTTGATGCTAGTGGGCATTTGAGTAAGCCGATGAAAAATGTGGTTATAGAGTGAATTTTGGTAGCCTGGGTTGAGAACTGTGCTTAAACGCACAGAATAAAACTTCAAGAAAATGAAATGGTAATAACTTAGTAGTATCCCTAGCAATATGATTCAGTTCTGCTGCTCCGCTTTTTGTGAATTCTAAATGTTATGTTCTTAAAATGATGACTGTACTGTTAAACTACTTTATCCTTTCAGTATTTGGAAAGGGATTAGTCAAGTTTTAGAACATTTTTCTGGTAAACTTTTTTTTATTATTTTCATATATATAAAGGCATCAGATACTCCTCTTTGTGCTGATGTCTCTTTTCTACTTTAGAAAAGATGGATGTGCTGCTTGAAAAGCTAATTTGTGGTATATTATGAATACCCTATGCATTTTTTAGGATACAGTAAATCCTCAAAAGTCGTTCTGTTGCATACTTTATTGCAAATCTCTTGCATTTAGTTCTCCTTTTGTGATACTCCAGGGTTATAGGGATTTGCTCATACTGTTTTTGAGGATGGTCAGTAAGGATATCTTTCTAAGATTCCTACTTAGATTACAACTTATTTGTTAAAGCATAATGTGATGCTTGTTCAACATTCTAGTGGCAAGGTTTTAGCATCTACACCTAGACTTAAATGTGCTTCCACGTCACCAGGAGCAGACGCAGTCCCTCTTGGGAAGGGAACACTGGCTGAATCATTGTTGATAGTTGTCAGGAGCTATATCAATCCATTCTTTGTGGAAGGTTGGCTTGTGTGGGTTTGGGGTTTTTTGTTAGGATTTGTCTGACTGAAAATTAGAGAAAAGGAAGGATCTGAGTATCCGGGGTGTGTGCAGAGGCCCAAGAAATTAGAGATGTTTGTTTTGTGGAACATGTGCTAGCTGCTGTCCCGTTGCTCGTGTGTAGTGTCCAGTGGGTGGTGCTTGCAGACTGACGAACTCGGGTGGCAGTAATTCATGCAGCAGCACATGGCAGGTGGTCTCTGAAATCTGGAAAGATCAAGGTTCTGAGTCAGCTTGCTTTTGCTTAGGCAGAGAGAATGGATGTGTAACTTCGCCCATCTGGTTGATTGTCACTAGTCATAGGTATGTTTTGAGATATCCATACACAAAATGTCAAACATCCTTGCATAATATTTTACAGTTTTGTCACGTCATTCTGTGCAAGGTCCCATTCACATGATTCTGTACCTGGTTCCCTTCACTTCGTGTCATACCATACCTGGTTCCGTCACATAGCTGTGTCTGAGAGTAGACGTTATTCTCTGAAGAATAGTCCACGTTCCAATTTGTTGCAATTTTGAGTAGTTTAATATCTGTTTTTCAGTGCGCTCCCACACACCCCCTAAAAAAAAAAAAAAAAAATTTACAACCATGTCCTGACCCCATTTTCTTTCATATCATGTTATACCAATATGTATTCTACACATGGCTGGTATGCATGTTCTTCGTAGTATACTTGTAACTCCTAGTTGGTGTTTGCGCTTTGCTTTTGTTTTTTAAATTAACTGAGACCTACATTTTCAAATCTTAAGGAAATGTTTCAGTGGCTTCTGAGCTACGGTTTTGAAAATGTAAATCTTTTTCTTTGGCCTTGTCTTTTTGTGCCTTTTACAGTTTTTCACACACACATTGGAGACATACATTTTTAGCCCAGTTTTGTCAAAAGTCTGGTTACCTATTGATGTGCATTTTAATGAACTGTCAATTTAAAATTGACCCAAGTGACCTTACTGACAGTATAGCTGCAGCATGAGATGTTAGTTTGTAAGGATAGAATGTTAGGAAGCAGGGAAACGGAGACAGAAAATTGAAGAAAGTAGGCCAGCAAGAAAGTGCGTCAGAGAGAAATGCAGGGAAAAGTGCCATGCCATTTGAAATGACAATTACATTGTCATTTTCATTGTGAATACTTTTAGGTTCTATATTGGCTGTGATCTTTGTACTAACTGGTATCATGGAGAATGTGTTGGCATCACAGAAAAGGAGGCTAAGAAAATGGATGTGTACATCTGTAATGATTGTAAACGGGCACAAGAGGGCAGCAGTGAGGAATTGTACTGTATCTGCAGAACACCTTATGATGAGTCACAGTGAGTTCTGATAAGAACCTCTTATTTAATGTTTAGGTAGCAAACTGCTCTGACTGTGGTTACCTGTTCCTTGCAAAGAAAAAAAAAAAAAAAAAGAAGTTATTCAGCATATGTTGTATTCATTTGTAATACAAATTGCTTTTCAGTAATTGTCTTCCTCTCCGAAATGTTTCTATACAGTAAATGTTTAGGAAAAGTGGAGTTTTCAGAGTGGTCAAAATGTGTTGGGTTTTGTTTTTAAAAAAACACCGTGTGCTTTAAATTGGGATTGTTTTTTGTTTGGTTGGTTGTTTTTTTTTTATTTAACAAGGGATGGTTAGAAAGCTTAAAAGACAAATGTAGTATTTCGTGGAATTTTTTTTGTGCTTTAGTCTGATCTGGATAGAAAGCATAATTCTAGTATGGGGGTATATGGTTGGTATCTTTTACTGTAAGGCTTTGTGTCATAGAATACCCCTTCTGTATTCAACTACAAGACTGAAGCTTCCATATGAAAAATGTTTGTACGGAGTGAAACAGGAGCCCTAGTTTTAGTCCACTTTGCGCAAAATGTATCTTGAATTGTTTTGGAATACTGGTTGGGTGAGACTTCTGGCATTACACTGTTCCTTTCCACTCTAAAGCAGAAGAATGATTTTTGAAATCTCGATTGCTTGATAGCGCTAGTATAAAATTTAGGAGCTAATTTTGAAACGGACTATCATTTAGCCTGTTTGTAAATACAAAAGCAGTTTGAATAGTGTAATTAGAATTTGTCTGAAATACCACATTACACTGTTGTATTTAATTGTGCCAGGTGTCTGCTTATGTGCAGGGGATTGCAGGTTTATGTGTTTAAATGTAACCTTTAAATTAAATAGATTGAGTCACTAACACTGGTTTGGATCTTGCAGATTTTACATTGGCTGCGACCGATGTCAGAACTGGTATCATGGGCGCTGTGTTGGCATTTTACAAAGTGAGGCAGATCTCATTGATGAATATGTGTGTCCACAATGTCAGTCCACAGAGGATGCCATGACTGTACTCAGTCCACTCACTGATAAAGATTATGAAGGTTTAAGAAGAGTGCTACGTTCTTTACAGGTGAGAATAAGGAGTGCAGCAAAGACGAGTGCTTTTTTACTGTGTAGGACATACCTGGTGAGTCTTGGAGTAGGTTTTGATTTCTCTTCCAGTTGTTTGAGACTTTTTTTAAAAAGGAAATAGCCAAGCTCTTTATTTTTTGTTAGAAATGCCACTTTGTCAGCTGCAGACTTGATTGGCATTATTATGCTGAGGAATCTTTACAGTAATTAGTAATCACAGCTTCTGAGTGAAACTACTCTTCAGTGGAAGGCTTCTAAAGGAAGCAGGTTTACTTAAAATACCAAAAGGCAGAGTGTTAGCCTAACTGAACAGGATATAGAGGATGCAACGTTCTGTTCTCAGATTAATTTGATATGATTTCTGATCTACGCTTCTCTACTTTAATCTCAGAGTTTCTGATTTCAGTAGTGTTCTAACAGAAAGCCGTTACCAGCATGTAAATGATGGCATCCTAATAAAAAGAATTACATCAATCTGCTACATTTCTGGCTTATCAGGCACTCCAAAATATGTCTTTTCTGCTCTAACTGTGAAGAATTTTCAAGAATTTTGATATAACTGTGTGGTAACAGAAATCCTAAAATATTCATATTTTGCATTGTTCTACATTTTACAGACCTGTACAAAACCAAATTAATTTTAGAGTACTTGGAAGTGAAAAGAGTGGCCCATTTCTAGGTGTGAAGTGCCAAGCACTCAGTAAATTCATTACACGCTTTTCTGTGCAGCCTGTCTAGCACAGTATCCTGCTGTGTCTCAATTTCACATTGTTTCCTGTTTTGAGGATCAACTGTTCAGTCCTTGACACTGAAGTTTAAAACTTTAGACGGTCATCAGATGAGAGCTAGTTACCTTTTCACATAACACTGCACTTCTTTCTAAAGTTCAACTCCAGGCTCCAACAGTTAAAAGTATAATGAAATTGTTTAGCTACTAAATAGTGCTGATTTAACTTAAATTTTTTTTTTGTAATTATATCTTGTTTTTCCGACAGGCTCACAAGATGGCATGGCCATTCCTAGAACCAGTAGACCCCAATGATGCACCAGATTATTATGGTGTTATTAAAGAACCAATGGGTAAGTGTTTCTGAGCAATAACATGAGTGTGTGGATTTGGGGTTTTGAATATCAAATTCATGACCTGCTGACCATTTCCATCCAGGGATCTTAAAGATATGTTTTGTAGAATACAGTTTTTGCAGTCAGGGAAACTGAGACAATGTGGTTTCTCCTTGATAGATTTAGAAGTTCATGAGGCTTAATATGTCTACTTCTAGGCTGACTCCTTAACCCTAAACGCTGTCAGTTTAATGTATAAAATGTGAAATACAGTGCAGCAGTAGGACAGAATTCTTGTTGTAAAATTATTTGTTTCAGGAGGAAGATTTTGCTGTGGGTTTTTTTGCTCGTTTTTCTTCATCAGTTCCTCCTACAAAGCGTGGGGTGTGTACTCTAGAGTTTGAGGAGGAAGTGTTGCTAATGCAGTTAAGTCTGACACGCAACTTAAGGTGGAGTTAAAAATTGTCTTCATCTGACTTGCTAGTGTACTAAATTTATATATAAATATTAAATTATATGTAATTTGTCTTTAAATGTACATGAACAAGAATTGTTTCAAATCTTGTGTATGTGGGGGAAAGGGGAAGAGAAGATGCTGTAGCTTTATAGTGTTTTACTCTGATCTTATTAGACCTTACCATGTAGCTAGGATACAGTAGACCAACACTTGACCAACACTTGAATGTGAGATCTCTTAGGAAAATCTACTTCCTGCACAAAATGGTGTTGCTAAATAAATGTTGTTCCTTTCCTTCCAGTTACTGCACCAATTCCTTTTCATATGTCTCAATGAGAGCCAGCATATCATTTGAGCTTTCCCACCTACTCCTTACTGATTCCAGAAATAGGGAAGTTAAATTTAGTATCTTGGCAAAATTGTAGTATTTTGACTGAAAACAATATTTAGTTAGAAATCATGTCCTTTTCTGTGCCAAAGTTTTGGATTGTGCTCTTACAAAAATGGTAAACAACTCCTATTCCGTGGGGTTAAAGTTTATAAAGAAAGCTCAAATAATAATATAATGAAGCATACAATGATTGAATGAATTAAACAAAAGTGCTTTTAGCCCCTTCTGACTTAACTAGCAGGAAAATGCATTTGTAAGTATACAAGTAAATATATGGAAAATACACCAGTTAATCCAGGCCTATCTACCCTTGTTTTCACACATTCTGGCATTACTGGCATGTCAAAGTAAGCACTTTAAGAGCATTTTGCAAGGGCAGGTCATTGTTTTTCCAGCTAAGTGCCACTATACATTTAGTCAGCTATATTTATAATTGGCAGTTCTCATTCCTCTCCCTTTTTAATTTACATTTGCATTAAAATAGAACAATGACTACTTACTTTACCATTCCGGTCTCATTAATGTGTCTAGTCAGTAAGAATGAAAGCACTAGTGTTTTCCATGATCCTGCACTTGAAATCTGTTTCATCTGTACCATGTGGTAATATGCATATGGCCACAAAAAATTAATTCATTCAAAGCAAGTCATGAATTCAAATAAAAAATAATCAGGTTTAGATAGCTGCTACCTGTACACATATGACTCTTGGTCCCAGTGAGGGTGGTAAAAATAAAGTCCAATTAACTGAATCCAGACTGCCTGACTTTTTTTATTCCTTAATTTCTTCAGATAAAGCAAATAGCTTCCTGCAAAAGACCCGAGTTTTCCAAGGTCACTTTCATACTTGCATTTTAATTTAGATGTACACAACATATTCAAGCACAAGTGTTTATTCTGAAGGAGACCTACTGGTGTCACCATGTCACAACCAGCATTCCTGGAAAAGCAACTAACCTAGACAGACTTGCTTTCCTACAGTCTTGACAATGTGAACTTCTGTCGAGGGTGAAAATGTCTCATTTTAATAACCTTTGGTTTCTTTAAAGACCTTGCCACCATGGAAGAAAGAATACTGAAACGTTACTACAAAAAGGTCACGGAGTTTGTGGCGGATATGACCAAAATTTTTGATAACTGTCGTTATTACAATCCAAGTGACTCCCCTTTTTACCAATGTGCAGAAGTTCTTGAATCATTCTTTGTACAGAAACTAAAAGGATTTAAGGCAAGCAGGTAAGCCAAAGTGTTCTTAATCGTAGATGTTCTGTTGTCCCCTAAAATCTCCTTAATGCTTTTGTAAGCTTACATTGCATTCATACAGGGATTTGCCTCTCCATGCACTTTCTTGGAAAACTGCTTTTCTTTTAAAGGCAAAAAAATCTGTTCTACGATAGCCAGCTGTCATTTTCAGTCAAAATTACAGCTTAAATACAATTTTGTGGAGGTTACTTGGTAATGTGTGTTCAAAATGAGTTGTTAGATGCAAATTTGGGCAGTATCATGAATGTAGAAAATTTGAATGACACTTTAAGTCATTGCTGCAGAAAAAGTAATGGTTTCTGATCAGGACAAATAGTGTGTTCTGAGTTCTGATAATGTCCTACTGTGCAGTAAGTAATTTTCAGATGCTAAAAAGAGACAGTCCTTCCATGACACTTATAATCCAGTGAAAGAAATTAAAATACTTTTAGTTTTTACTGCTTCTCTCATCTTTCTATAATTTACCATATTTGAAACAGATAATAAGTAAGGTTTCAAGTAGGATATGCAAAACTAAAGACCATCCAAAATTTACTATTTAAAATTTAAAACTTTTTAAAATGTTTTTCTGTAGAAGGATCAATGTAGAGTATTTCCCTAACATAGACATTTCTGAAAAAAAAAAAAAAAGCAACTCTACTACCCATTTTTCTATTGCTTGCTATTCTGTCTAGTAGCACATACATGGGAGTTCTATGGCACTAGACAAATTATAACGTGGTATTTAGTACAGCTGTTCCTTAAACCAGCTTACTCAAAACGCTGACGGAGTATACAGATTCCTCCTCTATCACTGCTGTGTTCCAGCATAAGCCAACTGGAACCAAGTTACAAATGTTGGCTGCCTTTCAGCATTACTCAGAAATTGTATATGTGTAGTAGTTAACTTTGTCTGTCCAACTGTAACAGTCAAAACTGTAACAGACTGCTAGTCTAAAATTAACGCAGGATTATATCCATTTGTAATTACGTAAATTGAAAGCTTTACTTTATATCCATTGTTGTGGAAGCTATCTTAATTTTTTGTATGCAACAAGAGTAGGATTGATAAGAAGCGATGAGATCAAATTAATTATCCAGCATTTTTCTTTCCAATTCAGTACTGTATTAATGATTTTTATCCAGTAGTTTTCAACTCATGTTTCTGTCATCTTGCTTTAGCTGGTTATCCAGCATTCACTGCTTGCACACTAATTTCATTGCTGCATCTTATTTGTTATTGTTTTTCATTTATACCATCCATGTTCTTTCTTTTCTTGCAGATTGTGATATCTTTAGTCTGAACTTTTTAACTGGAATCAGAACTGGATGTTGGGGTCACTTTCTTTTATTGTACAATTCGATGACATTAAACTGCCCTTAAAATCCAGATCACTTGTCTAAAAAGTAAATGTTGGGGTTTTGTGACCAGCAGTCATACTGGTGCACATGACTGTATTAACAAAAAAAAAAAATTGTCCCATTCCTCAAATACTGTATTGAGAAAAATGAAAAATTCATCGTGGAAACCATGTATTTTATTGTTTTATTTCAGTCACTAATAAAACTGTGAATGTCAAAGAGGAGTTTTGCTGAACTCTGATTAGCAAAAATGTGATTTAAACATGCCTGTTCAGTTTTTTTCTGTTAAGTTAATCCAAAGACTTCTTGAATAAATTTAAGCAAAGTACACCTTATTATAAATATTCACAATTTAAAATGTCTTTTTGCTTTCCTTTTGATGGACTACTATTATGTAAATATGAGAGTAAGACTGATTTCAGGCATTTTGGAATATTCCAGTGACACACTGCATTTTACAAGTACTGAAATATTTGTATACTATAGGAGCAAATGTGCTTAAAATTCAGAGACAATTATTTCAAGTGTTCTTTTATCTGAAGGGGGGGGAAAAAAAAAATAATGGAAGCAACATGGTGGTAATTCCCTCATTGTGATTTACCCTTGGCAACACCTTGCAGCAACTGTGTTCTCCAAGATGAAGGGTGCTTAATTCTTCACTTTCTTCTGTATTCTGCAGGTCCCATAACAACAAACTGCAGTCTACAGCTTCTTAGAGTTCAGCGTGTTAACCTAACACACGAGCAAGAATCTGGTTGTCTGAAAATTTTTAATTAAGAAGCCAGATGTTTTTAGTCAGGTTATCCTGACAAGACTTGATGTAAACTGCGTTTTTATTGGTCACAACAGTCAAATTATATTCTTGGCTTATTTTGTCCAAAGGACAAAGAAATAAAAATCAGCAGCACCACTTTCTTGTCAAGATCAAATTGTTGTACTATTGTGGCAGAAGCAGGAAAACTTTGTTTTGTTGAAGGAGAGAGAGAAAGAGAGCAAGAAAAAAGATACAGTAAATGGGGTCACGTTTAACTCCATGGAAATGCCACGTCTGTTCTTCAGTGAAGAAGCTGGTTTAAAGTCCACACAGAAAACTTTGACTGTATTTATTTATTGTTGCAAAAAAGACGCTTTTTTATTGCTGCCCTCATTTGTCAGCTAATTATTTTTTCTTATAAAATCCAGCCCCGGTTACATGTAATCCATTCTGTATCTTAACATGATTCCTGTAGGTAAAAGTACAAGAAGACCTCTAGATGTCTTTTCTTTCTATGAAAGGAGCTGCTATGTACACATGTGCACACACACAGAACTGGGAATCAACAATGAGTTTATCATTCATGGTAGATAAAACAATTAAGCTTGCATAAAAGTTGGGCTAAGTGGTCATGGACTACAGACTCTGTTGCCTTGAGTATAACAGTACAATTTGTCATTTACTCTGCACCAGACTGAAATGAGTAAAATCTATTTGAAGCTATCTTGTTTGTAAACATTTGTCAGATTCTAATTTTTTTCTTTTGTATTAAAATTCAAAATATGGATGTATATGAAACAAAATAAATGGAGATAATTGTTCTCCCCACAGATGTAGGTGTCTTTGAGTGTGCGCTAATATGTCTGTAACACTTTGGGGATCTGTTCAGATTATTTCAATTAATAGGGGAGGGAAGTGGCCAGGGAGTTGGACTTTATTTTGCTCCAAAGGTAGCGTTTACTGCGTTTCATTCTTACGCAGCTGTTACGCCTTTATAAAATTTCTACAGTGGTGCCAAAATTACTGTAACAGATAACGTGGTAGGAAGTATTTTGTGAAATGTCACTGCCCACTGCTGAATTAAGTGATATTTTGCCAAGTGCTCTAGGAATGTAAAGTACCGAGTGTCAGGATATCTCTGAGGGGCGTTCTGGGCTGTGGCACTGTTTCCTGTGTGAGGAGCACTGCTGTGAGAGGGATGAAGTCACAAGAAGATGGAAATTGCAGATGACATTGCTGTTTCTTTCTGATCCGTCGCTTTTTCACATTGCGTGTATAAATGACTTGCTCATACGACCTGTCTGTAGTTCATCAGCCATGGTTTGTACGCGGCTCTTCAACCCTTTGACTAGCTTTTGCACTAATTCACCGTTAACTTCTGTTCTGCAGTGATCTGGGATTTACCTGATTTATGGATAAGCTCCTTTTGGGTTTAACCTCACACCTTGCTATGCAAGAACCTCTTCTGTTATTTTTCTTAAAAAGACGTTGCTACTGACCACTCTTTCTTACACTTACAGGCTCAGGTGTACAGGTTCTTCTGGGGTAATTTTATCTAATAAAAACCCGTGTTTTTTTGTACATACAAATGTTGTCATTTAACCTATATGTGAAAATTAAAAATAATTGTTCAATGTGAAAACAATAATCCATTTATGCTTCTTTAACTTCAAGAAGAGTAGTTGCGTTTAGGTTATGTTGTCCTTTGACGTTTAAAAAAATGCTGCATATTGTATGCATTGTGTTTTTAATGCAACAAGGAAAAAAATCTCAACTTTTAACAGCATTTGAACATACCCTGCATCTCATCGACACGGTATTTCTGTACTATTTATTCATATATAAATATATATGACATGATTTAAAACTTTCCTACCTGTAGGCAATAGATTGCTATGTTTTTAACAGATTGTGGCAAACTGAAGAGTACTTTTTTGTACCTTATAGGACACATCATCCTAGACAAATAAAGTAATGTGTTTGACATTGATTTGGTGGCGTTTCTAATGAAACATTTGATAATGTTATTGTATCTAGGTCTTGGCTTTGCCAGATTATATATAACTGCCAGTGAGCCAGGCTGATTAGGGAAATAATCCATACAGACAATTTAATTGTGCTGAGAGCCATTTGTTAGTGTTTCCAGTTGCCATTGAGCACTTTGAGGCATTTTCTTGATTTTTTTTTTTTTTTATTAGTGGTGATCTTTTATAGTTAAATGGTGTTACTGAAAGTCCATCACTTGTAATTCATATGCACTTTTCTTAAGAGCATGGTAAGTTCCCAAGATTTGTGATTGCTGTTCAGTTATCCTTCTCTTTGTGTTTTCGTAAATTATTGCAGCGTTTGGGTCAAAATGGCTATATATTGTAACACAGATTTTGATGATGTGAGCTGTATCAGCTTGATTCTCTTTTTTTGTCTGCTCAAAGAAATTTGAAGCAATTATCCTTGGTCTAGATTTAGTTTGTGCAAAAGTTAATGGGGATTTAAAGTGAAATAAGAAGTTGGGCTTACCCAAAAGCTTTGAGTAAACCCCTGGAGAGACAGGAAGACAATATTCCTGTACAAGCTGGATTTCTGTCTGTTTGCTGTAGAATTTTCATGCTTACCCTGCTGGGGAAAAAACAATTTATTGTAAGGTATCAAAATCACCATAGCAGCTATTGCATGCAAGTGCCATCTTCTTTTCAGTGTGATTAGTGAGGTTTTTGCAATAGCGACTGCAACACTCTGGAAATCGACTTGATTTGGTAATTTTTTTTTTTCTTCAGTATGTTAGTGTGTTGTAAGACTGGTAAAAAGTCGTTTTGCTCCTGCTCCAACTGTATTTCACAGGGGCTGTCAAATACAGTGGCTTGTTGCTCAGCTGTTGTAACATTTTAAGGAGTGAGCTTCCATCCAAGCCACGAAGGAAGGTAAGAGCCTTTGTAGCACAAAAAGAGAACACAAATTGCTCTTCAGGCTCGCTCCTAGAGCTATAGCGGTACCGAGAGAGGGGTGCAGACATTGTGTCAGTTACTGGGATTTTACGTGGGCTTTGGACGTCATTAACGCTGGTGTACTATTATTTATCTCTTCCGAGAGACAATCAAAATGAGATATAGCCATGGATGTTATTTTTGTACCCACGCTTTGCCTGTTTTAGATTACAATAATGTCTTGGGGATGGGGAAGGGTGTTTAATTGCTGTTCTGGGCAAGTGGATGACTGTAGGACTTGCTGGTTAGTCCCTGACTTCAGTTGAAAATAGAAACGAAGAAACTTGAGATGCACATGTAACCCTTCCTCCTTCCTTCTCCTGTCCCTCCCAGTCCACTCCAGCACTTTGATTCGTTGCCAGGAAAGGTCATTCTGCCAAATCAGAAGCCCCCTCAGAAGTGTCTCAGGAAAATTCCATCTATATATGCAGGGCTCCATGCAAAGTCTTTCACGTGACAAAAGTGAGACTGTATTTTTTAGATAGACACAAATTACAAGTAAATTTCTGTCCTATAGTAACAGCCTTTTGCATCTTAAAATGTATGATGTTTGCTCTTAGTATTTGGCTCCTAGGCCATATGAAGGAATAGTTCATACAGGGTAACTTACCGCCCATCCACTACTCGGTAGCATTTCAGTGACACCAAATCAAGCTGCAGATGTGTATGACAGGTAGAACTGCGTTAGAACTACCTCTGTGTCAAAACAGAAAATGTTAAGAGAAGCCACTGCTTCCTGGTCCAGGTCACATCATGTGTATCACAATATATATATATTTATTTTTTTAAGCTAGACTGCATTTTTCCCTTTTTAATATAAATATATATCTTTAAATCCCCAGCTGACTTGTTAAACAAGGAGATGTCTTTGTTTAATATCATTACATAAGCCTTCCGGATCTTCCAGTACCCAGGAGACAGTGAACCCCGAACTCCATGAATGTTTTAAAGACCTATGATTTGTGAGTACTGACACAGCATAGCAAACAAAAAGATTCCCCTTGCAGCAGCTTCATAGGTTCTTATATCCCACCACGTTAAAGGTACTAAAAGATTCTTTGATTCAAAAATTAACTTTACTGATGTGCAGGTACAAACTTGGTAATATTTCTCATGGAAAGATGACAGTACAGTTCTCAGACTGAACTTTAAGGAACTGACAGTGTAAGCAGGCATACAAAAAGTGCCTGCAATTGCTTGCTTATTTTCCATTCCTTGGCATGAACTTCCATCGTTATTTGTAAGTCTAATTGGGCATTTGTGTTGTGCAGTTACTTGGTTTGCTTTCAGTTAGTGTATTCATATATTCAAATAATTACATAGGAACTTTGTATGCCTTGAAAATCCAGCTCTGTTTGAAGAATGACGTAATTTTTAAAAGTAGCATGGACATGTTTGAGGATACCAAAACAATACAAAGGATACTTAGTTTTGTTGGTTTCTTTTGAATCAAGTGCATGTAATACTTGAGGCAGAGTTGTGTGAAAACACAACGGACACCCTCTGTAGATAAAGCTGTGGTATCATCTAACATTTGTTCAAGGTTAAGGGTTTCAAAAGGGTTTGAGAGCACTGTTACTTTTCGTGTACCTAGAACAATGCCTCCGGAGTTTTACTTTACAATTAGATTATTAGGAGTGCGTGACAGCAGGGGAAGCAATAATACCCTGTGGCTCTGGAAACAGCTGGAGCAACTTCATGATCAGTTAATGTTCCCTAGACTGACTTTTGTGTTAAGCTTCACAATATATGGGTACCGAGGCCAAGACATTCAGTCAGCATTCGCTAAGCACAAAGGCAAGTGTCCTGTCACAACCAGTTTCAGACATGAGAAGAATTACCTCCCACTGTTGCTAAACCGTGGCCAGGTTTATTCTGGTAGGTGAATTCTGCTGCTGCCCGTGTCCTAGATGGAGGCTACCGGAGCCTTATCTACATTTAGTGTGAGCTGCCTGCACCTTGCGATTCCTCTTCCTGTTGAATCTCTTCACGTAGCTGCTGCTGCTCCGAAGCAAACCGTCCCCTGGCCTCAGGCGCCCTCGCAGGAACTGCAGCAGGTTGGCAGGGATCTGCCGTCTCTTGTGGTAGATCCGACCCATCACGATGTATCTGCTGCCTGCAAAATAAATGAGATTTCTGTGCCGTGAAGAAAGCACAGATTCGTTCCCTGCGCTTGCTCTAAGGGCAGCAGATTTATGAATTGCACCCTGCAGAAATACATCCTGAATGTGTGGCTTAGTGCAGCGGGACCCGTGGGCTGTGCCTCCATGGAAATAACAATTTACTGTGTTGTATTGCAATTAGAAGCTTTTTAGGGGAAACACTGGTATTCAATAAACTTGCATTTAGAAGGAAAACCAGACTACTTATAAAGATACCATCTTAAGCTCCTGTGTATATATATATTTTTTTTTCTTTTTGGCAAACCTAAAAACTCTTGCAATCATTTGGGAACTGGATAAAGTTAAGAAAGGACTATGCTGCTACGTGACTTCTTCCCAGTTGGTTTTCTTCTGGAAATCGAGAGCAACTGGGGGGCAAAGCCCTCCAGCTTAAGAGTAAACAGATTTTTTTCAAAATATTACAACAACCCAGGATAAGCCTATTAAACTATGGCACACTAAAATTGCACTGCATGCAGGAGGAAGAGTGGAATGGATTTAGCTGGAATTATTTACCCAGTTTAAAGTCTGGACACGGTTTACTGCAGTTTAAAGTATCCACAACTAGAATGTGAACTCGAAAGAAGAAGCCATCAGGAGTAATATAGAGGCGACTCATCTTGTATAATCCATCGCTGTTTACCAAAAGCGTAATCAAGTGGACTCCATTCCCCAGTCTTTCCATGTTATAAACAATTCCGTTCAGTGCTGGTTTAAGGGAGGGGAGGGAGGAAAAAAAGCAAGCATTGAATTACATATCTTGGTGGCAACTCGGGGTACGTGTGAAGACATTTAAAATGCTGTAAAGCGTCAGCAGAAATTCTTTGGCTCAGTAGTGGGCAGTCCTGGAAGTAGGATTTGCTTCAAATAATCACATCGGATGAGGTCATCACCTTTATTTTTTGCTAAGTTACTAACCTTCTTATGCTTTACAGGTCTGATGTTCCCTTAGTGAAGTTTATAAAATGATTCAAAAGAAAGTCATGATTCCAGTACTGTTTTCCATCCTGATATATAAAAAGTGGTCATATTTCCCTAACCAAGTAAAATTTTCAAATTTAAAACTTCACAATGAGGTCCAAAGCAAACCTGCTAACGAAACGCTTCAGCTTTTGAAAGGAAAGGCCCTTGTCATACCAAGAGGGAAGGGCACCAAGCAGGCGATGTTGTACGCTCAGACAGTCGCTTCGTGCTGTCCACCCAACTCCTGGTTTTGACAAGTGCAGAGCTGACTGCGGAATCAGAAAACACCAAATGTGTTAGGGGCAGGTAAGGCAAAGAGGATGCAGTCATTTATTCTTCAGTCTGCACTGTAAATGTAGAGAAACAAACAGCACTGATCACTGAAATGGAACCTTGGCTGAATTGTTGCTCAGACTGTCTTTTTCCTACTTGTCTTTTTCAATGTAAGAGATGAATGAGAGTGGTGTTTGTTAAAGGCTGAAATACACAGAGGTCGTGTTGCTGTAAGGCCTACGTTTGGCAGGAATGCATGAGAGTGGTAAAAAATAAAGAATATAACATTTGTAGAAAGGACTTCCTGACTTCCCCATTTAGAGAAAACAGATGTCTCGTAACGTGTTTATATTCTACAAATGGAAACATCTGTTACCACTAGGCATGTATTTTGCTTATCTCTTAAAATACTGTGAGAAAAAGTTGGTATCTATTTCACAACTTCATAAGCACAAGGCAAGATTTCAGTCAGAAAATGCTTGCTCTTAAATGGTACAAGGCTTTTCAGACATCTTTAGCTACTTCAGCTTGGACACAAGGACTGAAGACATTGAGTCTTAAGGAATTTCAAGGAAAATCCTCTACACAGGGAGGATCTAAGTTTTATTTTTGCTTGGTTCTCCATTTTATTTTAAACTTTGGCCCCCAAAATCATAAACCTGCTTTAAATAGTAAGAGGTAAGTAACGCAGCTACAATGTTTAATCTTAAAGTATCTGAAACAATTGGTCTTTTCAGTTCTGTTGACCAGCAGCAAGAACACTGTTTTCCGCCCAGGAGTGGAAAGTGGAGGAAACAGAAAAAAGAGCAATAGTAGCCCAAGGTAGGGAAAGGGTTGTGTAAGACTTGGTACTGTTCGTTGTAGTACATTTATAAAGCTGTGATGGGTCCCTTTAGTGTACTTGGTAATTATTTAACATAATGAAACAGTATCTTAAAAGCAGAAATGTCAGTAATAGATGAACAAAGGGGGCCTGCTCACGGAGGACACGACTTACCAAATTCACTGGAGCAGTAGGCCTCTGCTTCGTCTCTCTCCTTCCTGCACTCGCTCAGACATGCCTTCTCCTTATCCCCATCTAGAACAGGCACACAGACTGAGGGACAGCAAGGGGCCCTTGGCGGGTATTTCAGCCAAATGAGGCCACCCGATCTTTGGAAAGTTCACGCTCTCCCTCGCCAGAGCAATCTCTCCCCTTACCTCTCTTCAGCACGCTGAAGTGGTACAGCAGGCTGGGCGACTGGCGGTTGGTGACCCAGGAGGGTTTGGTGATCTTTTTGAGGAGGTCGGTATGTTTATAGGGGATTATCTTGCCTGGTCGGTTGGAGTGATCCAGCGTGTTAGGATCATCTGACTCCACTGCTCCGGAGTCTGGAAAAGGATGAGTCTCCACTAAGGGGGTCATCTTCTGATAGGAAGAGGCTGCGTGGTGGAGGTGAGCCGACACGCTGTTGGCGGCCTCGGCCAGCCGCCTGTCCGCCGGCTTCCTGTTTGCGTGGTTCAAGTCAGAGGAGGCAGGAGAAGGCTCCTCTATCAGGCTCTCCGGAGGCAGGGCTCCTCCATACTGTAAGAGGTGTTTCCTCAGCCCTGTGCTGTTTTCCAGAGAAGGTTTGGTGTGTTTCTTTCTGTCTGATGAGAAGGAGATGATTTGGGGAGGTGGTGGCCGCTGCAGGCTGGCGGGAGGCAGAAGCCAGCGCTCTGTGCCGTTCTCTCCGGCGCTGCTGGTGCCCCAGGCTGGCACTTTGCCTTGGCCAGGTGCAGCATCTTTGCTAAGAGTCTGACTGGGCTTCTCGGCATAGGGCAGGGATCCTACAAATAAAAAAAAAAAAGAGAGAGCAAATTAGCATTTCAATTTTTTTTAGCCCATGTGCTTCTGAATGGGAAGTGCCTGGCTCTAGCCTGTGAGTGAGGCCTTCAAGGGTAAGACAATAAAACTGATCAGGAGTTCAATGGATGAAATATAGCAGAGCCCCTCATTCTGCTGTACTCAGACATGGAAGACCCAGTACAGAGAATGCAGCTGTGTGAGCAAAACACAGGAGATTTGCATTTTTACTTTATTATTGTTGCAAATTAAAAACACGACTTATAAACAAACCCTTTTCTCAAAAGCCTAAATCTCCAGGGAGCATTGGAGGAAACAAGGTTCACATTGCCATTTGGGATGCTTGTTTAAAAGACCATGACAACAGAACTATTTGGTTTTCCCATCCATGGGATGCCTTATTGACAATGGCATCTGGACTCTTCAGAGATTTTGGGCTTTGAACACTACTGAAAAGATCTTTATCTACAGTTTTGGGTCTCTGACTTTTGCACTGGAGTTGTATAGTAGTAGTACTATAGTCTGGTAGCTAGGCTATTGCTGCTGAGTAACAATTATTTCCAGGCTTTTCTTAAGTTGAGAGGACAAGGGTTGAGAAAGACAGGAAGTGTCTGGGACTCTAGTGAAAAACTGAAAGGCTTAATGACATTGATCACAAAGCTGGACAGTCACCAGGCCTTCATTTATACCTTCACCTTGATCACTTGGACCTCAAAAAGCAAAATGACCTTCTGTTGAGCCTGGGAAGAGAGAAATTTCCTCCTGCAGTTCATTTTTCTTTTACTTTAGTCCTTTACTGCATGCCTTTAGTTAGCCAGAAGAGTTTTAAAACAGTTCACCCACACACAGCCGCTGTCTGGGTGTTCACTGTCTGTGGTTAGCATCGTGTAGGAGGCTGATCCTAACTCCCTATGTGAAAAGAGATACTTGACATACACAGATGAACAACGTCCTGGTTTATCTTCTATAACTGACTCAACTGCTGACCTTGCCACTTCTCCCCCTTCGCTCTCACCAGCTGCTGTCATGGGAAAGATTCCCTGATATTTGGGCTGGCCACACGTAAAGTCAAAAGAATGTCCATGAAGAAAGGGGTGGACGAAGTCCAAGCTAAAGAAAGCGATAGGCAAGGGTGTTTTGGAGATGGTTCAATATGAAGCTGTGAATTCAACAGGTGTTTTGGAGTTGGCTTTATAAGTACACTATTCTACCAGTTTATCATGCCTTCTCAGCCATGGATTGTAACAAGAAATAGTTCATTTTTCTCTACTTAATCTGTTTAGGAACTTGAGGTCTGTTCCCCTAGATCAGTATATTCTTGTCTAGCTCAGGCAACTTAAGAAATATAACTACAACATAACCAGCTCCTAGACTTCTCCTTCCCCATGGATTAGATGTATATCTTATTTCTGTACCATCAATGAGGTACTAAAAATAAAATAAAAAAAAAACAAAAAAAAACTGAGACAGCTTGCTGCAGGCACACATGTTGAAATAAATTAGAAATCTGGACTTTACAGGTGAAGGGAAAGAGATTAAAAGGGAAAGGTCCCATAGAAATAAATCCTGGGTGCAGAAGCAAGTCAAACTTCAATTGCTGAAGGATGGCTAGAAGGATGGCTAGCAGGATTCATGGCACCAGCTCGCTGCCTGCTTTTGGCAGGTGCTCTTAGTTCTTACAAATGCTGACAAACCAAATATTGCAATGTACATTCCCATCCCATAAACATGTTTAAATGTTTCTGTCTTGAACCCTTATGTGATTACTGCTACCGCTTTCTGAAAAGACTACAGCCCGAGAGCGCTGCTCAGGCAAGAATTTGTAGTAATGTGTTTAACCTCCCCTGACACCAAAGGCAAATATGCCCCAGCCCCACTTAACAGACTTACCGGCCACTGAGCTGGAAGATGATCTAATGACAAAGCAGAGGAGCCAGAACACTTTGGTTGTCATTTTGAAGTAAAGTTTTTCCAGGCTCAAAATGAACTGGAGTCTTTTATGCCCTTCCCCCCGATTCATGCTAATGAGAGGCAGCCTTAGGGGAAACAGGAATCACTCCCTGGACAACCCACTGGAGCAAGACCAAGCTGCTGCTGGCCGCCCCGCTAGCCTCCCACTAGCCCTGCCCGCACAGACACCCCCCTCCTCATACACACACCAGTCCGTACTGCCTGCGCTCGCCCGCTGCTTCTGTCAACAGCATACAGATAGGTGATTTTAGCAACAAGATTTTTATATTAGGGGAGAGTCTTGCTTCCTATGGTGTTTTTTAGAGAAAACCATACAGAACAAATATGGTTTCACACATTTGGATAATTGGACATGAACAATTATATATAAAGTGCGATTGGCAGCTGCTGGAACATGCGTCACCTCTGCAACTCAGCTTCTGCAAAGGATGCGTGTTACAATGAAACATATTTAGGCATTTTGGCCACCTCCAGTTATGCAGCTGGTAATCTTCTCTTTTAGTTTAAGGTACCCTTTCCAGTCATTCTTTTCAGACTGAAAAATGTAGTAGTTACTGTCCAGTCCGAGGGACAGCTCTGCTGACCCCAGATAAAGTTTTATCTGTAAAGCGGTATTTGCTAAAATTAAGAACTCTGCAAATTTTCACACACCAAGCCAACTCTGATTTGGATTACTGAAATAAGAAGGCTTATTCCTAGGCTCACAACTGAAATGGGTGACCTTATTGCTAGACAAGATTTCCATTGTGACAGTTTATCTCACTAGGTGCTACTGGATGTCGTGAAAGTTAGTGAACTGGTTCACACTTTTAAGGTGCAACTAGCAACTTAAAAACCCCATAAATGCCCTATATCCCAGCTCCTGAAACACACCCCCCCCAACAGATCTGCTCATCAGTAATGCCTGTGCCATGCAGTCCAGCTTAAACACTGGTTTGTACTGCCTTAATTAAGCAGTTTAATACAATTCTTGAAAGTACAGGGCTTTATCTCACACAGCTGTGGGTGAAGATTCAGAAAATGAGCCAGATTACTGTGAAATTTCAACATATCTGTTAGTGTGTTATGTTACTACTGCAGCATTTAATCCTTATTATCCTTTGTTATTTTAAACAATTTAAGATAGCTAGTACGGAAATAGGAATTTAAACTAAGGATGGGGCAGAGGTGAGGTCTTATGTCCTTTATGTACCTCAGCTGCTGCTCAACCAGCACACGTACCTGCAGCGAGCGAGAGAAGTCACGAGTGTGACATGAGGGTTGTGCTGAGGATGGATGGATGGATGGATGGATGGATGGATGGATGGATGGATGGATGGATGGACAGATGGATGGATGCATGGACAGAAGGGTGGGTGGATGGATGGACGGATGGATGGATGGATGGATGGATGGATGGAGGGACAGAGGGATGGACGGATGGACGGATGGATGGACAGACAGACACATGAGTGTCCTGCAGACCTTCTCTGCTGCAAGGAGTTTGCTGTTTAAGTTGGCTGGTAGTGTAACTCAACCTGTATTAATGAGTATTAATGAGTTTCTCCAGACTCCGCTTGCACAGGAGGTTGATTAAAAGGACAGGAGCAGCGTTTGGAGTGTTTCTGCCGTTCAGGAAGCTACAGGTATGGCACCAGCAGCGGGGAGGAGGAAGGTTTTCCGAGCAGGACTCCCTGGTCTGAGGAAAGCGGGGACCGAGAGCGCGGTGCCCGCGTCCCCCTCGAGAGGCGGCGGCCGGCTGTGCTGTGCTGGCAGGAGCAGGGGCTGCGCAGGCTCCCGCCCGGGCTCACCA
>NW_020799123.1:9780827-9801292 GCF_003259725.1 Athene cunicularia | reverse complement strand
CGGGCGTGCAGGCCGTGCGCCGGCCTGGCAGAAGGGACCGGGCTCGGTGGCGGTAGGGCAGGCCCTACGGGAGGGCTCCCTTCCGGAGCCTTTCGGGTATCCGCCTGGAGCGGGGCTGTCAGCGTTGGGGCGTCCCGGAGCGGGCTGCGTGTTGTGGCCGAAATGAAGCCAACCCTTATGCGGTGACTTACCTTGGAGCTGGCCGAGCTGCAGGGGCCTGCCTCGGTACTAGTGTAGCTGCGACTCTATGCTGCTGGCTGCGCCGGCACAGCCAACGCCCGCGGGGGGTCCTTCCCTGGGTGAGGGCTCGCTGGTCCCGTCAAAAGGGGTTGGGGTGAATGGGGTGCTTGTGTAATATAGCTATAACGCCGCGAAAATAGCACTTAAAATTCTGTGTATAGGAAGGAAGGGCAATCTTGCTCGGAAAAACAACGACTCCGGTAATGTTTGTGGCCGAAAAAGTCTTAATGCGTGTGTCTACTGCTTTTGTGTTAATGCTAGAGCTCGCTGTAACGTCTAGGTGTTTAAAGGGACAGCTTTTAAGTACTAGTATCTTCCATCGAGCCAGAGGTTGCTATTGTATCTAACTTGGGCAAGTGTCTCCCATTATCAAGTTCTGATCCCGGTTTTTAAATGTAACTTCTGCGAAGTAACTTGCTGTTTATTATTTGCTCTGTTTTCAGGTGCTTTTTTACCTGTTTCTCTCAAAAATCTAATAAACAAGATGTCTACTAACGAGAATGCCAATACACCAGCAGCTCGATTGAACAGATTTAAGAACAAAGGAAAGGATACTACAGTGAGTATTTTGATGCGATTAGTATTTCATTTAGCCATCATCATATTTTTAAAATGACTTGTAAAAGCCAAGAACTTACTATGAATCTATATCCTTCAGGAAATGAGAAGGCGACGTATTGAAGTCAATGTAGAGCTGAGGAAAGCTAAAAAAGATGACCAGATGTTTAAGAGAAGAAACGTTAACACTTTGCCAGATGATGCTACTTCTCCCCTTCAGGAAAACAGGAACAATCAGGTAAGTAGGTATTTGGAACAGGCACCCTTGGAGGTCTTGCAATGTAAGCTCACGCAGCCACACTCATATGAATCCCTTCTTGTGTGGGGAACACCACTACTACGTATACGTTACCAATTTTAAGTCTATACTACCAACTCTAATGGACAGCAGTCTTAAAACGTGGCCAGTTGTGTTTAAGTCTTGTGTAACAGTGGTGTGAAGCACTTGATTTAAAAAAAAAAAAAAAGCTGTTGGTAGTTCAGATAACTGTAGGTGGTTGATTGAAGTTTTGGAGCATCACATTAGTGGTATGATATTTTTACAAAGAAAATGGTTGTAAACTGGGGTCTACTCAAGAGTATTGGTTGTGAAGAGACATGCCTCTTCCAACAAAGCATTCATGTAACCTTTTTTTATTGTGAAGGTTTCAGCACACTGGTCAGTTGAAGAAATAGTCAAAGGAGTGAATAGTAATAATATGGAGCTTCAGCTACAGGCTACTCAAGCTGCCAGGTAAGGAGTTCAGAGCTACCCAATTCAGCTGTGCAAGCCAGTAACTAGGCAAGGTAAAAGATCTGGTTTATGAGCCTAAGTGTCTGCTTCTGGCAGCAGCTGTGGCTCTTCCTATCAGATAGGATTTCCAGCAAACACCTGAGTCAGCCTTATATACATTGTTTAGGTGCACTTAACTTAGTCATGATTTTATTGAAACCATCTGGCTTTTGAATGTTTAAAGTGCCTGAACATATCACTAGGAAGTAGTAATTCTTTCTAGTGGTTTTGAGGTGGCAAAATAAACAGTAGTCCATCTTAGAGTTGCAGGAGTAATAACAATAAAGCCTTTGTTATAAAAAAACAAGGTATCTTTAAACTGTTAACACTTGACTATAACATTTGAGTGCAGTGATCTTAGAATAATGTGAATAGTAAGATGACTGGGGTTTGAAGTATGCCAAGTTTCCAAACCTAAAATCTGCTTTAGTAAGCTTGTATATGGCTGCAGTGCTGCTTCTGGCAGTCATTAACCTCCCTCTGCTGAGAAACCTCTAACGATTCAGATGGATTATGACTCTTGCAGGTCTGCTTTATTTCAGAGTTTGAGCAGAACTTCTCATATAGTGAAGACATGCCAAAACCAATGTTAACAGAGGTTTAGGAAGCTAGTGTTCAGCTTGTCCGTATTTCTTCATGTCACATTGCCTTTTCTGAGTTTTAAGACAATGCTAAACCTTCTTTTTAAAATAAGGTTTCTTTCAGACTCTTTAATCTGTTGTTCAGCTATCTGCAGGCAAAAATAATGCTTTTTCTTTGTTTTCCTCCTTAGGAAACTCCTCTCAAGAGAGAAGCAGCCCCCAATAGACAGCATAATTCGGGCTGGTTTGATTCCAAAGTTTGTCTCCTTCTTGGGCAGAGCAGACTGTAGTCCTATTCAGTTTGAATCTGCCTGGGCACTTACCAACATTGCTTCTGGCACGTCGGAACAAACAAAGGCAGTAGTAGATGGAGGGGCTATTCCAGCCTTTATTTCACTGCTGGCCTCTCCCCATACTCACATCAGTGAACAGGCTGTATGGGCACTGGGAAATATTGCAGGTATGTCAATATGCAACACAACTCTTTCAGACCCGTTCCCTTATGTCAAACAGGAGGACATGACTACCGACATGTCACGCAGCATGCTGAGCTTCTTGGGAACTCTGCCTTAATGATTTTCGAGTAATGACATGCTCTGCAATGTAGACTATGCTACAGAGAGCTCTTTATCTTCAGAGCCTGGTATAAGATGTCTCGTGCAATAACCTGGCAGTCTATGGATTGCTTCCATATTTCAGCTCAGCTTTAATAGAGCTATAGAACCATGCTACCACATAGGGCTCTTTCACATATTGCTTGATGGTTTTGTGACTGTATGAGCTGTGCTCTGTGTGTTGCCTAGAAAGGGGAAGGGAGGAAGCAGATGACTTGCATAATTGTGTATGTGATGGCAAATATTCTTTGCTTTCAAACAGCTACTTACTGATGTGAAAGTATTATATACTGAAGTTTCTCATGCACCCTTTCAGGATTACTTGACCTACCAGTGTTGGATCCCATTCTTTAAAAAACCCACACAACACAAACTGGACAAAATTAATAATATATTTAAACACCTATTTGCTATATTATTATGGTTTCCAACAGCTGTGCCTTAGAGAATATTGAATCTTCACTCAGAGAAAATGAGCTCAGCAAAAACCTTGTTTGATCTGAGCTTTCTTAAAATTTGTCCTTAGTTTTTTAAACTTAATTATTAGGTACTTTTTGTGCCTTGCAATAGAAGAATTCAGTCTGACTTTGACATTCCGTCAGCATTATACTATAGAATCCAGTTGTGCAACAAATTATTATAATGCATTTGAAGTCCCATATTATGGGAAGAGCTCTGTTCTAGTGGTAGGGCTGAGATGTTTTCAAAAAACATGCAAGTCCCTGCCTAGTTATGAACTCTAAGTTGTATAGAAAACATATGCTAAATTACCTCTTTCCAACAGAAAAAAAAATTAAGCTCAGTAGCTTGATTAGAAAAACACATGCTTGTCATATGACTTAACCATGGCACTGGTCCTTTTGTTCTCTTGTTTTATCTAGCCCTTCTTAAGCAGTAGAAGAATTCATCCTCTAACACATAATGATTCTGTATGCACATGTCCCTCTATTCTGGATATTTTTCTCGTTTTCTCAGGGGATGGTTCTACCTATAGAGATCTGGTTATTAAATTTGGTGCAATTGAGCCACTGCTGAGTCTACTAGCTGTTCCTGATCTCTCTTCTTTGGCTGTAAGTGTGCAGTGTGATTTCAAGTTACAATTCCTAATAAATGAGTAAAAGAGCTCAAATAACTAAACAGTTCCTAACGATTGATTTTTAACTCTTGCAGTCTGGATATTTACGCAATGTCACCTGGACCCTCTCAAACCTGTGTCGCAATAAGAATCCTGCACCACCCATAGAAGCTATTGAGCAGATTCTTCCAACTCTTGTTCGGCTCTTGCACCATGATGATCACGAAGTGTTAGCAGACACATGCTGGGCACTTTCCTATCTGACAGATGGTTCCAATGACAGGATAGAAGTTGTAGTGAAAACTGGATTGGTGCCACAACTTGTGAAGCTCCTGGCATGTAGTGAACTGCCAATAATGGTAAGCATTAGACATGCAGATTGCTGTTGCTTGATTTGAGTCATGAATAAAACTGCAGTTAGAATAGTGTCCATGTAACTGAATGTTTGAGGTTTTGTTTTTGTTTTGTTGTTTTTAACATGGCAATTGGATGCTTGCTCCAGGTTTTGCATAGGTAAGACTTGAGCCTCTGTCTTGCTTGGAGACTGCCCCACATGAGACAGACTACTGCTGTTGATGATTATCAAACTTCTTTACATAACCATTGGATTTCACACACAGGCTGGCACAACAGTCAACATCCTTAAAGCTTGCTTTTAACTCTAAGCTGCTGTTGCAAATCCAAATTCTAGAGACAGTGTTTAGAAGTGGGCTCTGTGCACACTATAATTATTGTATAATAAAACTGCATTAGTGCTTAGGAGACGGTTTTCCTAAGCTCTGCCACAGGTAGTTGTTTGCAGGCTGGCCTTGGAAGGTGTGTAGTCTTAGCATGCTTAATGTCTGCATATGTAATGCTAACGAGGAGTGTAAAAACTCATCAGCACATCACAGATCATGCTGTTAACTGAGAAGGCTAGAGCAGAGGGACATCAAATATGGCTGTATTTGTTCAAACACAGATTAGATTATACCAGTTTTCCTAAGTGTACTATTCTCATATTTGTTTCAGACTCCTTCATTAAGAGCCATAGGAAATATTGTCACTGGTACTGATGAGCAGACGCAGATTGTTATTGACTCGGGAGCACTATCTGTCTTTCCAAGTCTCCTCTCTCATCATAAAAACAACATTCAGAAAGAAGCAGCGTGGACAATGTCCAACATCACTGCTGGACGTCAGGATCAGATTCAGCGAGTTGTGGACCATGGGCTTGTGCCTTATCTCATTGGTATTCTAAGGAAGGTAAACAAAACCACTGTTGAACATGTTGAGGCTCTTGCTATTCCTACCACTACCTGTGTTCAAATACCCTGCTTTTACCTTTACAGGGGGATTTCAAATCTCAGAAGGAAGCTGTGTGGGCTGTGACTAACTACACAAGTGGTGGAACAATTGACCAGATTGTGTATCTTGTTCAGGCTGGTGTTGTTGAACCCCTCCTGAATCTCCTCTCAGCTAAAGACAGCAAAACTGTGCTGGTTATCCTGGATGCTATTTCTAATATCTTCCTGGTATGTGGAGGCCATATACTCAACCATTGTCCAAGCTGTTGCTAATGGTTCTCCAGTAGTTGGTGCCATACATCTTTCCTGAGGTTATTTCACGCTTCTCTCTTGCAGGCTGCTGAGAAGATTAATGAGACTGAAAAACTTTGTCTCATGATTGAGGAGTGTGGGGGTCTAGATAAAATTGAAGCTCTTCAGTCACATGAAAATGAACAAGTATACAAAGCCTCATCCACCCTGATTGAGAAATACTTCTCAGCAGAAGTAAGTGGCTGCAGGATGACTTTTCTGCTTTTATTTTCTATTCTAGCACTGACTGCTGGCTGAAAATGCTACTGCTCTTTGAAAACTCTTCTCTTTTTCTTCTAGGAGGAAGAAGACCAAAATGTTGTACCAGAATCTACTGCTGCCAGCTACACTTTCCACATTCAGGGCAATACTCCAGATACTTTCAACTTCTAGATCTTGCATATACTGCAAACCGCCTACAAGTTGTTTGGCACAAAAATGACTGCCACCTCTTTGTCTTAACAGTTCCTCTTGTTTTTACTGTGGTTTTTATGTGACCTGTAGCACTTTGTCCAATTGAAATGTACTTGAACAGTTCAAAACTGTACATATTATGTGAATTTCTAACTGTAAACTTCACTCTTTCTGAGAGATACTTGTAAATATTTTTCTCTTTCTGGCTCTTGCATCCTTATCTGTGACAGGGACAGTAAGTGCACAATACAGGCTTCTCACAACGCATAAGCCGCTACTCTGCAAACCTCTTCCTAACCTGTTGTGTTTTGCGCAGCCTCTTGTTGTAATCAATATGCTGAGTAGGCTTTTTTAAAGAGGATTTATATTTGAAGCTCAATAAAGTGATATCAATACATCAAACTGATCTGTGTCAATTGCTCTCTTAAAAGGTGATGGATATGGTAAGTCTACTTAATCAAAAATGTATGATGGCAAGAATGTGAGAATAAATTCTGAAGGTGGAGGTTTTAAAACAGCTTGGTCACCCCAAGCTCTGACTCCTGTCTAGCAGCCTTCTGCTACTGCAGAATGAATTAATTGTTGCTTCTCTCAGGGTAGCCTTGGCATTGAGCATAGGAAATGCTTTGCCTACCATGTGCCTGCTCTAGAGATCTTGGAATCTTCTGCAAATAATTACTCAACAGTAGCCAGCTGTGTCTCTAAAGGTGGTTGAGCAGGGTGGGGTTTGGGGGGTAGTGGGCGGAGTGAAAGAACTGTAGTGTGATGTTCCAGCTTTTTGGGAAAATGGGGTTTGAACCATTTCATTAAATGAAACCTCCCAGGAGTCAATGTGTGAATAATGGCTCAGCTCTCTGAGCTTCTCTAGCTCTTATGCTGCTGCAGGAGAGGTCAGTTTTTCATGGTGAGATTTTTCCAAAGCCTGACATGTCACTTCAGTTACTAATAAAAGGTAGGGAAAAAAATAATTACTATGTAGGTGGTTCTCCCAGAATTTGATTTCTGCTTGGGGGGGGATGACGGACGGACGGACAATGACTAAAAAACCCCAAACAAATACAAAACAAAAGCCCCTTGTATTCTGTTCAGTGAGCCCGATGAAAGAATCTGGTTTGATCTTGTGCACTAATCTACTGCTGTGCTTTCAAGTCTATTTTAAAGTGTGTATGCATTATATAAGTGGATTTGGGTGTAACTTTAAATTCTTCTTAAGAATACCTGATCTTTAAAAGGACACTTTTTCTAAACCTAGATTACCCTTTTTACATTCTGCTACTGAAGGATTCAGCTGAAGCGTTATTGCTAATCTGGAAGATGTCACTCTCACTTCCATTACTGTGGTGCAAGCCTGCTACTGCCTATTTCACATTTGCTTGCAGTGATGGTTCCCTCCATGTGCACCCCCATGACTTCTCTGTGCAAGCTGCTTGGATCTTAGCTACTGCTGGACGGTGATAATGTTACAAAAGGTAGCAGGTAATTTGTCTGCATATGTGTTCATATTTCTTCTCGTGGTTAGCAGCAATAATGTTTCCTGCAAAGCAATCCCTTGTGAGCTCACCTGTGTAAGCACGCTTCTACTGGGCTAGTTAAGCCCTGTGCTTTCAGAACAGCCTTAGAGACACTTACAGTGCTTTCCCTGCTGTATTGCCAGGGGTATGCAGATTTTACATGTCACTGAAGATATTATCTTGCAAAAATCACAGTATCCTGAACTGATTAATGATGGCTTCATACTTTTGACTGTACCCCTTCAAATGTCTTGTCTTTACCCTAAAACAAAGCTGTAGCAAATATAAAGACAGATTAATGCCTATTGTAACTCTATTGTATCTCCTGATGGAGAAGTTGGTGTCGGTGTTACTAACCTTCTTTCTGTCTCCATGCCTGTGCTACCACACAAGGGTGCGACTGCTCTGGGGCTGTGGGATGTTCCCAGCCCCCTGTACTAAGGGGGAGACTGCGGGTGCCACCCAGCACCTGCAGAAGAAGCTGTAGGCAGTGCCAGACTGAGGAGCAGAACGCAAGTCTCGCACCACAGATACTGCAACACCCGTGGGACCAGATCCTGGTATTATCTTAGCGGTACCCGTGTGAAGCGGAATGAACCATCTGCCTTGCAATGTCAAAGCCGCTAATGTTCTGGGGGAAAAAAACCCAACCAAATAGGGCTTTTATGCATCTATAGTGAAGTCTCGCACGTCCTTTGCATTGTCAAATCTCCAACTTTGATATAAAATCATCAATTATAAAATCACGATTTTCTGTGTAACTGTAAAGAACTGAAAGCATTAACCTATATAACACCAGTTATGCAGAGTCAGCTTTCATAAATCATTGCTTCCATATACTTTATGTTTGTAGGTTTATACGGGCAATGACACAATGACTTGTGAAACACAATCCAAAATTCTTGTGTAATTTTCGTTTTCTAACTATGGCATCTTCCGGTAGAGGGTGCTACAGGCAACCTCACAGTCTCGTTCGCTGTTTAAGAGGTTGGTGTGGAGTTTCATCCAGCCTGGACCACTCAGGTATGATGTACTTTATTTTCCTATTAAGATAACACCGAGAAAATCCACTGGTACACCTCTTGTAGTTACAGAAAACATCTATGTGCTAATTTCCGAGTACTTAACCGGATTAAATACTGAATATAAGGTATAAACTTTAAAAGTATTATGTCAGGGCACTGTTCAAGCACGACTCCCTGCTTTAATCACTTTTTAACATATACACAGTTAATTTGACTTTTCTATCTCTGTATATAGTAAAATGGATTAGAATGGAGAACACTTGCTGAATAGCATTGTCTCTACTTTTTTTTTCCAATGTACTTGTTTCACAATTTTCTAATACATTCAGTTAATAATAGAACACTGAAAATTCTTCTCTAGATGCCTGACAGCTCCGTGGCTTAATAATTAACGTTCTGGGGACTGAGACTTTGTTTTTATCCAAGAAAAATGTGTTCAGCCAATCCACCAATGAGCCCTGTTCTTGGCAGCACGCATTTCCACAAGCAACAATCTACAGTGCTTATGAGTAAGTGACTGGAGTGAGTCACTCCTTATTCTAAGAAAATGCAAACTATTTCTGAGGTTGGGATCACAGTCACCCATTAGGCTGCGTGTCTAGCTTAAAAAAGTGGTAGGAGCAAAACGGGAGAGGAGAATTGTTACTGCTCCCGGTTCTTGGTTTGTTGGTTGGGATTTGGGTTTTGATGGTGGGTTTTTTGTTTTTTTTTTTTTTTTCTTGTGTTGCCCAGCCAGATTTAAGAGCTAGCCTTCTTTATTCGTCACATGTCTAATTGAGGACAAGGGCTGGAATAAATGTCTGGTGGCCTGTGTGTCAGTCTGCCAGCTCCTCTGTGCTGAGAGCAACAATAACAGACCCCTGCTGACATCAACTGGCTTGGAATGCAGTTGTTGCTAATGCTATTTTATCTGTGGAGTGATGGCAAGGTTTCAGTCTAAGATCTCAGCAGATGTAACCACCTCCGAAATTCTGATGCTAGCAGATGCTGCCTGTGTGATTGCTTCCACTTGCAGTTTCCAAAGATGCTAGGCTCTGAAAGAAGAGCAGAGGCTTTGCAGTCCCACTGTTCATTTTCCACTACAGGAAGAACAGTTCAAACTGTGGAAAAGATATAAATGGTTAAATTAGAAGAAATCTATTTTTTTTATTTGCCCACGACTTAGACCAAAATATTCTCTAAGTGAAGCTGCTTCTTGCTACTCTTTACAGAATGCTTTAAGATGCACAGAACTACAGTGGTATATCAGCAAGAAGGAACAGCTGTAAGTTTACAGGAAAAGGAATTCACTAGCCAACAATATTTCACATATCTCTTCTGTTTCTAAATCTATTTTACAGCAGAGAACACTGAGATAAAAGTAAGTTATCCACAGATGTTCAGAAAGTAGCTGGCAGAATTAACCTGGAGCCTGGGAATCCTGGTGTCCATTCCTCTAGTTAACCCATGGCACCTCTGGCCATGATTATCCTTTTGCTGTGAATATAGGATTACCCCAAGATTATTGAATCTCTTTTGTGATGAGGTATGACATAAGGTTTAAGCACAGGTCTAAGCTTTTGGAGTATGTGCAGTCTGTGGAAAAAATACTGTTATTCAAAAGAAGTAATTAATGAAGGATAATTGTGACTGGTGACATTTGGCCTATAGAGGAAAATGTTGGGACTTTCACTTAAAATCTCTTAGGAAACACATTAACCCTTTGGTCCGAGTTAAAAACTTAAGTTTGACTCACCTTCAGGGGAACGTGTGAGGAGAAAAGTCTGGGGGAATTCGGTGAGCCCTCCTAAGGTTGAGGGGTGTACCCAACCCAATCGCAAACTTCAGGAAAAAAAAAGCATTCACAAGAACACTCAAGCTACAAGTGTGTGCAAAGTTGTCCATTCTGTTTGGAAAACACTTCTTACTGATCCACGGCATGGCACTGATACGAGTCGTACAGAAACTCAGCGTGTAGACAGCTAAGAAAAAATTGATTTGCTGTGAGTTTCATAGCACTCCATACGGAATAAGGGTCACTGGATTCCAGTCCTCTTTCTGAGTGCAGAGCACTGTCTGTCTCAGACTGGCTCCAGGAAATGGACGCTCTTCCGCAGAAGCCAGAAGATTTCGTGGAAGAGCCATGGCCTGTTTCCAGGTTGCAGTTCACCCACTGCCCTAGGGAGTGTCATTAGTGGGAGGGAAGTGAAGTTGAGATTTAAAAGGATGAGGAGAGGAGAGAAAAATTAAAGTAGGGTGGAGAAAAATCCTGTTAATTCTTATTAAGCAGAACTTGCTTGACCACCTTAAAATGTTGTTCTAATCATTTAAATAAAACAACAGACCAAATCCAGAAGTGATGTATAAATCATACATCCATCAGGAAGGGAGTTTCAATTGACTGATATACGAAAAGCAAAATCAATGGCACCAATTTCACTGTGGAAGAGGTTGGATTACACCTATAAGCTCAACAAAAGAGGCAGTATAATGAGGAAGCATTCTACTTTATTTCACTTCTTTCTCAATTTCCATTGTAATGTAAAATTATAATCATGGCATCACCTTTTGAAGTTGTGATTTTTAGATATGTAATTTTAAAAAAAATAACATATATAGATATAAAAATAGTAGAAAGCTGCCTGATTTGTTACCTGTAACAAATTGCTTTGTGTACAGGTTCACAGTGGTAAAATAGCTATAATACTAGGAGTGTATAATAATGCTCTGTGGGCATGTGGAAGATTGGATGTACAAAGTTATCAGAAAATCTTGAATAATCTCCAAGGCATATTTCTACCATCCAAATCACTTCATTTTTACCCACTATATGAAACAGATGTAAAAATAGCTCTTTCATCAGTGGATTGCTACACATATTTGGGCTGCAGAGGTTCAATTTTGTTCAAAGCAGTACTGTGAAATCATTTGCAGAATGTTGCTGTTAATCAGAAGCAGCAATTTAATGTTACGTATCCATCTCTCCTCCCACCCCCAGCTCCCCTTCCCAATTCTGAGCAGGAAACGACACTTGGACCGAGCTCAGCATACTAACTTTCTGGATAGACTCTCTAGGAATGAGGAGGGACTTGAATTCTCTCCATATGTCATTTCCTTTCCCCTAATGGCTAAAAAACCCCATTGCTGCAGTCCATTTAACTTACAATGGAGAGAGAACATTACCAATATAGGAAAATAAAGACGGGGGGGATGGGACAGACAGGATAGCCACATTCCATCTCTGAAGATTTGCTTTGCAAAATTTGACTTGAATTAAGCAGAAATGATTCCTCTGCATAAAAAGATTGTTTTATATAGTTCCTAAAATTGAAGCTATTACCCCATCTGTACTTAAGTGTATATCAACACCTGCAGTCTGTGGGCAGACATGGATTAGAAAAGGAAAATGTCAGTCGAGGAGGAATGGTAAAAACTGTGCAAGATTTAAATTAAGTCAGAAAGGAAAAACAGAGATGATTGAGGAAGACTGACAATAGGGATCTAATAATTTCTGATAAAACCAATTTTAATAGCAAATAATCCTATGAATTACTTAAGAAAATTTAGCAGATTAGCCCACTCCTGCAACTGTCTTTTGTCCAGACTACCTTTAAAAACTTTTCTGTTCAGTCTAACCAAGAGCATATGCAGATATCTTATACTGCTGCAAAATACAAAATTTGATCTGCTATATTGCACAGCAGATTTGCAGCTGTCAACAGAATTCAGTGTGCCATAGTTACAAACAAAAAAAAAACCCACCCCAGGAGTAAACATGACACACACACACAAAAAGTACTTCCTCATAGCCAACCAACTGTGTATTAGACTCAAATTGGAACATAATGTCTTTCTAGCAATATAATCCAAATGCTTGTTAAATATGCTTGTTAAATTTGTAGCAACCAAACTGTGCAAGGCACTTTGCAGAACAAATGAGATATGACATTTGCTCAAAACCCCCAAATTTTGTAGTCAGTGAATGAGTACATATGCAGGGTGATTACATCTGATTGCCAAGCCGAGCCCTCACTTCTTTTGTTAGAGGTATTGCCTAATTAGACATATTGCCCATGATTTCTACTGCTAAAAAAAAAAAAAAAAAAAAAAAAAAAAAAAAAACCCCACCTTTCCTCCAGTTCTATTTTAAAGTATTTCAGGAGTGGAGTGAAAGAATGACTCAAGACACATGGTGACAGATTTTGCTTTAGGTTACTTTTAGCACTTCACTAGACCCACTAACCTACTTAAATATCTGTGCTGTTCCTATCTGCCATGCAACCTTGCTTTATAATTTTTAGGTGAAATAATTTTAGAGATAACTTTATCTTAAATCCTCTCAAATAGAGTTCACGGGGGACTTGTGGGTGATTCTGTTAAAAGGAAGCTCAAATGAAGCTAGTCCAGATTGTGGATGGGTTAGGTATTTCTGCAGTTCAGAAAGTGTTAGTAAGTGGATGGAAAAAAAAAAAAAAAAGGATTGCTGTGTTTATTGAACCTAGAAATGCTTTTGTGTCATGATTGAACTTATTTATAGATTTATTTTTCATGTAGCATGTTTATAGATGTCTACAGACTTGTTAATGTAAGACAAAACAGAGTGCTTCCAAAACAGGTTAGCCTGTGTTCTTTTCAGTAATTCAGAAAACTGTGAGTATATTCGGTGTGGACATTTTAAAACAGTTCAGTCTGAATCTCAGTGGTTGCTTCCCCATGGCAGAAAATAGTCATCCTGTGGGGTTAAGGCTTTGTTAGCTATTTTTGTCTTTGAACCTTGCAGATTCAATTACCCATAGGAGCACACAATATTGTCATAATTTGATCAATCTCCTGGAATTAATCTTGTCTCTTGAATGGAAATCTTTGGAGGTAACTTCTGTGAGACACGTGGAAAAACTTCCACTTGCTTAAAGAAACAGAAAATCAGAACTACCAGGTGAGGGCTGTTTTAAGCACCTTACAGTTCCCCAAGATGCTGCTTTCTCTGCCAACATTAGACAGGCAGAGAAGTCTGTTGCCAGCCTCGTTGCCTGTCTATATCAGTATTTGTCTCTAACAGCCATAGCCCCTGCAACAGATTGCAAAGGGATAAATTGGTCCTCCTGTAACCCTCATCTTAACCCCTGATGTGTGGAATTCTGTACAGCTAGAAACATAAGGTTTTAATCCCGGAATATCTAGATAAATAACTGTGGCTAATAAGAACAAGCTAATTATGCCAAGGTATTAAGGTTCATCAGATCTTGTTCTAGGGTTTTGGGGGAGTCAGGAAAGCATCTCTGCTTTTCTTGGCTGCATGGATGGAAGGTGCATCACAGAACATATTTTACTTCTTCCAAAGCATGACATAGTGGCTGTGGCCTAAGCGGGATGTTAATGAGGCAAACCAAGAGATTGATTTAACATGGCTTCCAATGTATCACTGCTGATCAACAGCATCTAAGGGGTGAATTTATAGCAGCAGGACCGAGTCAGCTTTTGCCATCACTGCCAGTGGCACCCTGCTCTCAGCACCAGCATAATTATGACTCAGAATGACTTACAATATAGGAGATTTTACAGCTCATCTTTTTCAGACAACAGAATTGTTATTTCAAATTGATGCTGGGCCACCAGGGATAGAAAGATTAGGGAAGGTTTGGTATTTTTTTAGTGGCTAAATAACGTGGCTTGGTCAAAAACAGTGCTGTATGTCAACTCTCGTAAATACTTGTTTGGGCTGACAGCCTTCCTAATAACACTTCATTTGTCTAAGCTGCATACCACTGGGACAAATACACACCATGTCAAGTTGAATCAGACAATATCTGGAGACAGATGCTGTAGTAGAGTAGTAAAGTAAATTCTTGAAACATGTCACTCAGAGGAGACTGTTTCTAACTGTCTTATTCTGTAAGGTCTTTTATGAACCTAATATCAGTCAAATAAATAAATCAGAGGATGCGATTCTAAAGTTGCTTCATTCACAAAGCATCATGAGAAAGTCCTGCAGAGCCGTTGCATGAGGGAACATGTGGTTCTTCAGGAAACATTAGTAATTTCAGTTGGAATATTTAGCATGTAGCTCTCAAAGCACATGACAAAGCTAGTCGTCCAAGAGTCTGGTAAAGAAATTGTATTATCAACAGTATATTATGGATAAATAAGTGGAAATCACGGAAGAATAAAGGAAATATTTTTCAGAAAGAGGCTTTCTTTGTGGCCCGGGACTTTTGAAGACCTAGTTTGTACTTTGAGTCAACATTCTCATCAATTTTGAATGTAAAACAAATCAGGGAAAATATTTTAGGCCTAAAATACTTCACCGTGCTTAAAGACTGAAGCTAGGCTTTGCCCTTTGTGCTGGGCTGTTAAAAATGCTGTGCAAAGCCTGTCATTGGGTCATGGGTTGTGAGACGCTGTACAGCTAACAGCAGAGAACAGTGTTGACTTGAGCTAGACAATGGGGCTGGAAGAAGGGTATAATGTCCAGTCTTTTGCCCAAGTACCAGGACACGGTTTCTTATGATAGTTACTTCTTTCTGAAAGTGAATTTTAGCCTCTGGCTAGTAGTAAAATGCAGTGCAATCATGTTTGATTCCATGTTCAAGGCCTGTCTCTTTAAAATCTGCTGCTTTTTATTATTATTGTTATTACTAAGTCACATTAGGATAGTGCTGTCCTGCAGGTCATGACGAGGAAATAACATAGCTAAAGAACTGTATGGAATATCTGTGCATCAGTTACTAATCTGTTCTGGATGGATGGATTTAGGAGTTATCTTGGTGACTAACCACTGGAAAATCCTGTGATATGGGAGCTCATGCATTTTTTTGTAGCCACAGCTGCAGTCATTTCCCTTCAGAGACACATCATTTCCCCAAGACAGATCCTGTCTCTGAGGGCTATGGTGTCTGCTGCTCCAAGCTTCTGTCCCCTTTTTCAGTAGCCAGCATATGGGTGGAGATTTCCTTCCTAGTTTCTTCTGAAAAGCTTCATCTCAAACTCCAGCTTGAGAAATGGATTGAATCTTGACCTCTTGCATAAACGTTGTCTCTGCATGCCAAAGGGAGTCTTAGAGCCCCTGTCTAGACATGTTTCTTCATCATACAACTCCGATAGGTATGTCTTCCATTGCTGGGTTAACTCTCTTGTCTCTGAGTAGTAACAGTGCTCCAGTCTGATAATTTTCATAATCTGAAAAGGGAAATAAGGAATCTTTTACCAAACAAAACTATCTATTCCTAGTTTTTCTTTCTGAAATGAAGAAACACTTTATACGTGACTTCAGTAGAGTTTGATCCTTTCGTACAGAAGAGCAGCACAGCAGGTGATAGAAAGCCTCATGGAGGACAGAATTCCATTCAGGAACAGGACAAAACCATGATGGATCTGCAATGAATTGAGGAAGTATTTTTGCTACAGTAAGAAGTTATTATTGGCTTAGGGAAGGATTAGAAGAAAAACCTGTGCCAAAGAGGCAGACTAGGAGAATGATGTCCATTGTAAGCAAAGGTGTTGATGGAGCAGGTCAAGACTGCCAGTCAAGGCCCAAGACTAGATTTTACTGAGTAGTGTGTTGGGACATTGACTTGGATAAGGTCTGTTTGTTATTAAGCACTGTATTAACACGATAAAGCAAGTCCTTGATTTGCAGACCCTTGCTGTTAATGGTGGAAATTGGCTTGGGACAGATAGTACATGCTAGTGAAAAGTACACAGCAGGCAAAAGAACTCAGACTTCTTTGAAATGATGTTTTGCAAAGTGATAGATAAGAATGCTCTGAAAGGGAATGAGTTAAACAGGCAAATTAAGAAAGAGGCAGGAAACACTGGTGGTATAAATGTTCATCATTCTTCACAATTTCTTTTTAATCTTTTTTTTTTTTTTTCCAACATTAACAAAGCTTTACCAAAAAAAGGAGAAAATTATTGATGTGACAAGAAAGGGAATAAGCTTTTGTAAATATTTCAAATTTGTTTCTTTTGAGATTAAATTGGACCAGATAAATTTAAATCTTAATGGGGTTGCCTAGGTGTATACTACTGTAATACTCTTCTTCTCAGAAATACAGCATTAGGTGGCAAAAATAGGCATTCAGTATTAACAGTTGCACATACAATGGCAGTACATTACAGAGAAAAAGGAAATGGGGGTGTAATTCTCTTCTGATCAACTGTCTTTAACTCCGTGATCTCTAGGGATGGTGTCTACAATTCAATCATAACAGGCTCTGGGAAATATAGTAAATGACAACTAGTAGAAAGAAATACAATCTAGATAATTTTAAATATCTTTATTTTAGCAAACTGTCTCATGAAAATATTTTTGGCATTTTAATTTACTCACAAAAGCTTAATAATAGGGGTAGGACTTTCTCGCTTTCTTGGTATCATCACAGAAGCTTGGGGGAAGAATGTGATATAACACCAGCCAGCTCTCATTACTGCTGAAGGAATGTGGTGTGATTAAACCTCTATACAGAAAGAAATGGAATGTAATTCTTACATGTTGATTTGCTTTGAACACATACCACATGCTGAGAAATGAGTTTCCAGCATACTCTTCTGTTTCTAAAGATGGAGAGGACCTCACCTCCAAAAAATTAACTACAGCTATCCCCTTCTGAAAATGAACACTATTGGGTTAAAGATGTTTGTTCACATTTCCCAGTGCCCAAACCCACGAAATCCTTTGAGAAATATCTGTGAATGCAAAGCCTTCTTTCTCTTCCTATTGGGAAATTAAAGAAATCAAAGCCCTTTTTTTTTTTTTTTTTTTTTTTTTTTCCTACCAACTATTAAATTATTGTGTCCTTACGGACTCCTCTACACCCCCATCGGGTGTCCTAAAGATGCCTGAACTTGCCCCTTTTCCATAAATTTCCTCCAACCCTTGAGACTTCGACTCAGTTGCTAACTTCTGGCTGAAGAAGACGGGATGGGACTCCCTCCTGAGTCCAGCAGCAAGGCTGTCATCCAAAAGTGAGCTGTGGGGTGATGCAAGGCACTCCCTTCCCTCCGGATCTGAGCTAGCTACCTCATCTTGAAAGGATTTGTTGCTCAATGGTATCAGCCTAGAGTGAAACACGGATCACTTGTCAGCAGTTAATGATGATATTTGCTTGTTTATCTTACACCATCAGCACTGTAAAGCATGAAACCTCCTCTCACCCTTAAAATGGAACTGCATAAAGACAAAAATTACTGTAAACTGCTGGCTTCTCAAACCTAAAGCGGGATCAGCAAGATATCTGTTCCATTAATCTGAGAATATTTTAAGAACTTGGGGAATAGCACTGGCACGAGAAACTCTGGATCATAACATTCACGTGGAATTCTTTTGGTGGAAAAGTAGCACTTTAATCACCAGGCACTGTCAGTATCTTTGGTCTCCTACCTTCCCCGCAGCTCTTGGCGCTTTGCAAGGCTTCCTGACCTCTGCTCACTGCACATCTTGCACAGATCCCTCATGGTGCTGCTCGTCTTGAATTCTGCTTGGCAAGTTGCTTCTCAATCAAGGGGAGCAACGAATAAAAATTGTGATTTCTCTACAGAACTAGGAGATACGATGGGACAGAAACATCTGTAGGGCATCCAAGATGCAGTCATTGTAATGTTTATACAAAGCCAGAAGGGAAGAAGCGAGCAGTTTGCCTCTGGTGCGTTTCTCTATTCAAGTGCAACCTGATCTAGGTCATTTCTACCTATGTTAGCGAGGAGAGGACATAGTCCCGACCTAAATGGGACATGTACCATGCTTGCAGGTGTTAATGAGAGCTGAAGCCCCTCTTCTCTCACCCTATTAAATACATACCTACCGTGTAGGACTCCCTTATGTGTCAACAATGCATTTTGGATATATCAGTAAAAAAGCTCAAGTCACATAGATTATTTAAAAATAAATAATTACAATCACATATTGCACATATTAAAAAACAAAAAAAACAAAAAAAAACAAACAAAAAAACCCCAACAAGCATGGCAGTACCAACAATCTTGCAGCCAGTGCATTTTATATAGCGACCCAAATGCAAGAACTGTCAATTAATGCTCTAACACTTGCAATATATCACACTGTTTTCACTGAAAGGTGAGTAGTCTGTCCAAAAATCTTAGAAAAATTTATAGTTCAGCAAGTTACTTTCTGAAAAGTGGTATGAAACTAATTATACTTCATGACCTTTAAAAAACACTTTTAATGAAAGCATTAAAATGTTCATATACCTACTGAGCAATGAAACACTATACTTAATCCCAGTAGTGGTTTTTTTTAAATATTGGCATTGCAATTAATGTCTGACACACTAGCTATCCATTAGAAAAAGATCATGTAGCACGAATACTGTGTTTAACATAACACGGAGTACTTTTGCCACATTATATCGGAATTATTGAATGCTGGGTCCAGAGTGCACTGTGAGACCCCAGAAACAAATAATCATTGCATGCTAGGAAAAATCTAGAGTAACCTAAAAATATATTAAGTTTGTGAAAAGTGGTTTTATGTTTTGTTTTTATATTCAGTTCAGCAGCGGCCAGGTAATGTTGCAATATTTGCAAACCATTAGCCATTTGCTTTATATAGTTGATTTTAGAAAAGTTATAATGACCTCGCTATGCGCTTGCAATAGATTGAAATTTTAATAGTATGACCTTCAATTACGAAGGCTGATTTTCTTCCCTTTTTTCTTTTTCTTTTTCTTTTTTTTTTTTTTTTTAATGCAGGAATCAGGACACCTGGAATGTCTTTGAGGTGTGTGTGATTTTACCTAACTATTATAAAGTAACATTTTAACTGTTTCAGTGCATCATATAAGCTGTAAAGTCAGCAGATATATTGTGTCTGTGCTCTGTAGTAAATGAAGTTTAGATTTCTTACAAATTCTCCTTGCTTGAAATAGCGGCTACACAATGAATCGGCATTTCCTCTTGTGCTCTGTCTAGGCTGTGAAGAAAGGTTTGCTTCTAACATTTGCTAGCTTTGTGATAAACAGGCGAGTGCACAGGCAACAGAGAGAGTCGTGTGCGAGGAAGGGATCCCAGGAGTCCTCTGCTCCTGGTGAAGTGACATTGGAACAGCAGTGCCACCACAGCAGGCTGAAGCATTGAAAATTTCCACCTGGGAGAACCTGGTGCTTAAGACACACTTTGGGAGGAAGGAGAGGTGAGCCTGCACGTACCCTCTGTGGGGAGGGGTCTCATTTGAAGAGAGGAAAGCTCTGAGAACCACATCCCACTTCTAAAGCCCCAGATTTGATTTGATGAGGCCCAAGCTCTGAGCTCTGTCACCACGGGACCACGCTAGACTTGCCTATACCTCAGCTCTGTGAGTGTAACTTCAGAAAGGAAACCTCTTGGGCGGTGTAGAAGCTGCACTGTAAATTCTGTGAAGCACAGGTCATCTTCTCGTGCCATGTTTGGATCCTGATCCGTAAGCTGGATCCCAATCTATGACTAGCTGTATGATGATACTTTACAGGTTGCCTCAACAGGAAGAAGCCAGAGCAATGACACGACCGAATGAGGACAGAATATTCGCAGGGTTGTTAGTAAGAATAGGGATGGGGTTTATTAGCTTGGTCTTCTAAGGTGAACTTTACTGTGGCAACCTGTCTTTTCTGGGAGGTTTTTGCACCCCGAGGCTCTCTGGACCCTGCAGAAAGCTGCCCGTGACTGATCGCATCCCTCCGCTGATCACCCCGGTGCTGCAGTGCTGGGAAAGCTCTGGAAACGGCCACCTTTCCTCCAGGACAGGAGTGGAATTAGGCCACACGGCATGGATGCAAGGCATTTTTATTGCTATTTTTTTTATTACTTTGAGAACGGCAGCTCGCAGAACGGGGCTGCTGATTTCCCCAAAGCGCAGGTAAGAAGTGAATCGGTCCAAAGTTTAACAGTTTCCAGGGCCAGCCTGTCACACCCTGTCCCTGCAAAATACCGCCCGGGACCAGACGCGCCCCGACCCACATTTGGGTGGGCGCTGAATTCTCACCCGTTGAATTCTTCCCCTTTGTACCTTGGATTCTCCCGTCCCGTCCTGTCCCGTCCCACCCCCCGCTCCCCTCAGCCACTTCACCCTCGCCGTGTCCCCAAGCGCCGACGCCACCTGACGCGGTTCCCCCGCTCCGGCATCCCCG
>NW_020799123.1:9763374-9780777 GCF_003259725.1 Athene cunicularia | reverse complement strand
CCTGGGGCAGCCGCCCGGGGGGAGCTTCAGGCGCTGGGCACCTTCTCCTCCTTCCCCGCACCCCAACTTTTTTTTCTTTTTTTTGTTTTTTTCCCCCCCTCCATTCGTTTACTCAGTGTAAAGTTGAAAGAAACTGTCACACTCTTTGTTTTGATCTCTTTGTTTGTTGTGTGTGTGTGTGTTGGTGTTGCTTTTTTTTTTTTTTAAACCAACTTCCTCGGTTAAGATTGTACACGGTTCGTTTGGTGAAGTGCCTTATGCTGCCCTCTTTCAGAAGACCACTTGACCTCTAATATTTTAAAATACCATAAAAACTGTTCACCTGCATGCTGGGAAGAAAAATAAGTTGGTTTTAGATACTTAAAAGTATGTTCTTTTTCGTATAAGAACCCGGGTAAATAGGTTTGGAGAAAAAATCTTGGACGTTCTGCTAGAGCTTTCTTTAAGAAAAAAAAAAAAAAATACAGGAGACCAAGAAAAAGAGCTAGTTCAAAGTATTGTAAATCCCCCAGCAGATAAACGATATTTTGTATTCTAAAGTGTCGGTGCGTGAAGGTAAGCAATTAGAAAATAATAGATAACACTGTAAATACTCTTCCCTGCATAATAGTGTATTTAACTAGCTTGCAAAACAAATGTGTTTAAAAAAATACTAAAAGAGCTGATAGATTTACTTTAGGTGCATGTAAAATATTTCCAGTTTATGCCAAATAAAGAGAGGTGCTTATTTTTTATGTTACTTTTACAGGGAAAGTAAAATGTATCTGCTGTTGTTTTACTTTGGAAATACTTGGACTAAATCTCTAATCTAGTTTTCACAGAGATTTGTGAGTGTCTATATATTACACTTAGAAATAAAACTTAAAATAAGCGTAGCTGGGACTGATGCATGGAACAGTGCTGCCTTGTTTTTACAGAGTGTTTTGTAGGTTTCTCTTCAGGTTATTGCTTTATTGATGCAGTGCTTTAGTCCTTTTTTTCTTGAGCAGTGAGTGCTCAGGCTTGCTTATCTTTCAAACATTAAAAATGGTCTGTAGCCTTATGTAAAAGCATAGAAAGTACTGCTTTAGGGAGTTGTCGCTTTCACCTTTGGATTTTGTGTGCTGTTTTGTTTCATATTTATTTTTGTTAAGGTTTAAGCATATAATGAAATCGTGTTAGTGATAATGTAAGTATGTTATGGGGGGTGTGATTGTGAGCAAGAAATAGGCAGTAGTTTTACATACAGAGTTATAGTTGTGTGGTCAGACCACAAAAGAAGCAGGTACAATCTTAAGGAACATTTCTGAGGTTTTTTGTCGTCTTGTATTTTAGGAAAGGAATATGCAGAGCACGGGACACTGGCAAAATTGCCTTTCTAGGGGCTATTCCAGGGTTAGCAGCTCTTGCAGTTGCTGAGTACCAGTTCTGTTACTTGGAAATTTATATGAAACATTGGCCTATTGCTCGAGCTAAAAGGGCTTGAGGTATTTTATGCTTTAGCTAATTGTGAGTTTTTTCACATAAGGTCATTTGTTGTAAGGAAGCTTTACATGTTTAGGAAAAACACTGAATTTTATTAATTCAGTTGACATGTTGTCAGTTCTTGCCTAGGAATAGCTTTAAGTGTTCTGCGTGGTTTTGATTACCCTTTTTGATTGGAAAAGCAGTTTGAGGGCTCTTGAATTCTAAAACTGTTTGGAATTAAAAGAATCTGTATATCCAGTGTTTTTAAAAGTTTATTCTCGAACTGACAAGTGCTATTTAATCTTAATTTTCTTTGGCTGTATGAAACTAGCAGTCTTCTGTTTTGGCTTGAATATTTATAGGATTAATTCTGCAATCATTGTATAATACTTATCTCTTCTGTTCATTATCTCTAAATTAGATGGTATAGATTAAAAAAATGAATTTCAAGAACTGGATTCAATTAGCAGTTTTTCAGGACATAAACATTAAAGGTTTAGATGGAAAACATTGTTTTGACTGACTGGATAAATGACAGGGTAATGTTTGATGTGAGTCCAAGAACTGATCTGGAGCTAGTGCCCAACTTCTCAGTCCATCTTGAGGAGCCAAATAAAATATTTAACCTAGGCCTCATTTTGCAAAAAAGGTTGATTCTTTGTTGGGACCTTAAGAAAGTTCTGAGAAATGTTTGGCATACCTTTACACTAAGTGTTTAACAGTTTATTTAGGTCTGGGTTCCATAACAGAGAAAAACCACGGCGGTGGCATACTTCTAGTAAGTTTTTATTTAGTTTACAGTGTATCTGTGTTATACATTTCTTATAAAAGGTTATTCTTTTGCTCCTAGGTGTAGTAATCTGTTGTAAATATCACTTGACTCTTTAGTGATATGTATGTCAGTGCGTTTTGCACAATCTTGAGCTAGAAAAGTGCTGGATAACTGTTAAAATCCATAGATTATGACTTCTGATGACACTTCACTCCTAGTGTGAGGTGTAAATGCTCGTTTCTGATTAAAATAGAGGCGGTGTAATTCAAGTTAGCTGAAGCCTAGAATTGTTGCACTAGTATTCTCCAAAATTTATCTTAGCGGCTTGTAACTACACCATCCAAGGAAGCTGTAATATAAGGAAAGTTCTGTCAACTCTGACATTTTTACCGCTGTTTTATCTAGTTCTACCCTGAGTACATCTGAGTTCTACCAAAGCTGCAAGTGCAGTCATCATCCCCTTCCATTCTTACTGTGATTTTTCTCAGTGTTGTGTTGAATCTGTGGATTTGTAAATACACGGTACTCTCAGACACAATGTACTATTCTTTCTTCCACGCCCCATGTTGAATTGCATTTATCTTAAATTCCTCAAAAAAAAAAAAGAGAAATTACTATTGCTTTCAGTTGCTTGGTAAATATTTTACGTCCCAATCTGTGAATGAACTAATGTTAGAATAGTTATATTTGACTGTTTTCAGTTACGATATCAATGACAGCTATCGGAACGAAGTCCACAGGGCTGTTTTTATCAAGTAGAAGGATTTATTTTCAAATCAGTTTGAAGTCTGAAAAACTGCATGGGCGCTAGAGTAGTTGAGTTGAATAAAGGTTAGTGCATGAATTTGTGTAGTTGATATGTTATAGCTAGTGTTTTTGTCAGAATAGTTAACAAGTAAAGATACTTTGATAGCCACAAAGTACAGTTACACTGTATTATAAAAAGAGGTAATAAATATCCCACGGATAAAACTGGTATGAACTGGAAGTGTTCTTCGTAAAGAATCAGAGGTAGGCCTGAGGAGTTGTTGGATCTGGTTTTCCTCCTCCTTACTGTAAGCTTTCAGGTTTCCTGGCAGAGTTTGCTAATTAGGGAAATAAAAGCACTGGATCTTGTGTTGTAGAAAATGGACAGCATCTCATCTTCTGCCCTATTATCTCTTTTGTTGATTTTACTGTCTATTCATTCCTTACAGTACAAAGGTGGTACTGTACTTTACTATGAGGTTATGGTGTTGAAGGACGAAGGTGCTGCTTTTTCTCATCGGTTCCTATAAACTCTTGTGATGTTAATATTTCCTGAGAAAGACAGGTGTTATTCAGAAAAAGCCAGAACATTCTTGAGTTTTGCAAAACAATGTGGAATCTCCAAATCAGTGTTTTGCACTGGATAAATCTGTTAAATGAATACAATTGAAAACACTGGTTAACCTAAATTCTGAATTCTCGTTAGCGTGATTGGAAGCAGGACTGAAGTTTATGGATAGCAGAGACTCATTGTAGGCATAGGATTACTGATTGATAAAGTAGCTACCTATATTTTTAAGTAACAAGGCTATGGTTTCATCATTGACTTAAAGTGTTGTGTGGTTTTAGGTCAGTTAAAAATCAGACTGCTGTTTCTTTTTTCTCTTTGTAGTCCCTGGCTCCACTTTTCCAGGCCCTCCCTTGCGTTGATTCCAGCAACTCTGTAGCTATGTGATGAGCTGAAAGCTAATCCTACCAAGAAAAAGATGGGTTTTTTGCACTGAAGGAGAGGGATGCACACAAAAAACTGAAAAGAGGGCAGGACTGCCTCTTTTACCAGCAGCCTATAGTTAGGTAGGCTTTGGTCAACAATAAAACAATGGGGTTCCTTCATGTAAGGTGTATTTGACTTAATGACATATGACTTACTAAAAACTAGTACTTAAGAAATCAGAATCAATAAATTACATAGTAGGTGGATTAAACTGGTGCAGTCATAACAAAGTCAATAGGCATGTGTCAAATCAGATTGTGCAGGGACTGATGGATGCTTGTCCCACAATATTTTCATCAGAGTATGAAGTGTGTGTGTATATCTATGCCTTTTATATATACAGTATATAGTTATTTATATACATATACATCAGTTGTGGATAGCACAGACGCCAAAGAATTGTAATAAACAACTCAGCAGCTGTATGGAGCAGTCTCAACTGCTTGTTTCAGTGGGATCAGCTTCTATAAAGAAGTTATATTCATCTGGTGTAAAATTAGGTATCTGTGTTCAAGGATACATAATGGGGTATCATGGCAAAGAAAACAAAAATCAAAAAGGGCTTGGGGGAGGAAATCATATTAGGAAAACAGTTCTACAGGAGCTCCAATTAAAAGAGAAAAAAAGCCCAATATTCATCTTTGATTGTAGAATCGGGAAAGCATCGAGTAGAAGCTAGTAGGATTTACATGTGTAGGTAACATATGGGACATATGTAGGAGACGTATGGGAAATCTGCAGACAGTGCTAATGTTAATGTTTAAAAAAAATAAAGCTTATTTGGGGGGGTGGGGTAGGGAATAAAAGATAAATCCTGGGGATGGAAAAATAGTGAGTGATTTTGAATTGTACTTTTCAGTTACATTTAAAGAGTTTAAGCTGTCCTGTAATGTCTGTCTGTGTAGCTGAACTTAGCTGAGTAACTCGGCTAGTGGTGACAAATTATTTTCTATTTTATTTTTTCTTTTTTTATGTTAATGACACTGAAAATCTGTTCAGACCCCCAGATGAAAGCATTTTGTCTTTATGTCCTTAAGGTGAATGGGTTGATCCCTAAAAGAAGACAGCTTTTAATGTTTTGTTCTGTTTTATCTCATGGCCTTTGAAGTGTGTCCTTGCTTTGTCATTTTACTTAAAATGACATCTCGCCATTGGGCCAGACCTTTTTTGCGGGTGTTTAAAAGAGGTGGATGATTTCTTTAGGTGTCTTCCTTCCTCTCCTCACAATAATAAGATGATCTAACTTCTGACTTGGCTTAATGGCATGAGTACGTTACTATGCAGGCTATTACGTGCATGCTTTAATATATAAAATGTAAATGCTTATGACATGTGCAATGACTGAGATCATGCCGGTGACTTCTGAGAGGCTGGTAAAGATTAATCTCAATAATGTTAGACAATGCATATGAAAGTAGCTACTGTGCGTGTCTGCTATTAGCAAAGCACGTTTCCTATTTGTGAAGGGGGATCAAAATCTTGAGGGACATTTAGCAATAGCATATTCAAGGAAGCAAACTGTTGACTTTCTCTTGTTACTTAAACTTTAAATGCTTTCAGTGAAAGCATAGATAAGAATGCTTCTAACTTTCAAGAAATCATCTGTGGATAACAAAGCTCAGAACAGAATTGACTAGGCATTATCATCTGAGTTTAAGTAGAGAGACTGACACAGAATGGAGAATAGACATGCTTAAGATCGCAAAAAGGATAAACCTTGAGTTTAAATCCACAGAAAACATGGTTCTGTTTGGGGCCTTCCATGCGTTTGGCATGATTCAGATTCAATTCTCTCTTACATTCCATGTTTGTGTTACACTATCAGCTGTATTTTAGCATCCTGTGGATTCTTGGCACTTTTTTTCTACTTGACAATACTTTTTTTTTGCTGTTGCTCAGGCAAATTAGACTAGGTGGACTGATATTTCCAGAAGTGAGTAAAAAGTATTGCTTAGATGAAGAGTTACTCTCATTTTCCAAATTCTGAAAGTGAAAGAAAAAGTAGCAGTATGTGAGTTCATGTGGCTGTATCCTGTTGTTAATTTTCTGGAATGACTCTTGGCTTGTATGTATTTAACACACCAAGGATCGTTTTCTTGCAGAAAGGGAGAGTCACTCCAACCGTGGCTTTGGTATTGTCAGTGTCAAGTGGTTCGGTGCGTCCTTTCTATAATGAATTCATTTAAGTTGTTTCAAATATGCAGAGCATGTACAGACTATGTAATTTACAGGTCACAGTAAAAATGTGTACCCAGATTCTACCATTCACGCTTAAATTAGCATGGGTGGTGCCATCTTACCACAAACATAGGAGTGACAATGCCGTAGTAAAGCTTTCCAACCCACAGCGCCGTTTTCCGGGATACATGCATCCCTCTGCTCCATCCCGTGCTGTCAGATGGGGTGGGCTGAGGAATATATCCAAGTTAAAATCGACCTCCTCTTCTCATCCCTCATTTTTTAATTTTTTTTTTTTTTAACTGAGTGTAGTGGAGGACTGTTGTGGGTTGGCACACGTGTGTGTGAGTGGTATCTTAAATCAGCCAGGTGTTTGCAGAACAGCCAGGCTGTTTGTGGGATTGGGGGTGTATCTTGACTAATCACGTGAAATAATTTAAAACTAAGGGACATACACTCATTTGCATTCTGCCTTGACCCAGATTTTAGTATTACTGATGGAGTTAAATGGAGTCATAACTAATTATATGTGTAATGATACTTCTTTTTAACATACCTAACTATTTGATTTGGAATTTATATATAGATGCATACGTAAATTCAATTATAGATGCAGTTGTGCTTGTATTTAATTGAAGGTGAGAATCTGCATTGGTAATACTAGACACATTTTCTGAAAACTTGAGCCAACTTGGTTATTTCTTCATAATATAAATAAAGACCAGGCTGTGTGCTTCTAAAACTGCACCTGGTGAAACGTCCGCTTTGTGCGTATCATAGGACATGAAGAAAGTGGATGGAGCGTACTGAGTGAAAGCTTGCTGTTTCAGTTTAGAAAAAGGTAGTCTACTAGCTTTTGCAATTATTTTTCATGGAAAACATGTAAATGTACTAAAATAAATCCTCTTTTATTCTTGGTGGAGGAAGAAAGATCTCTGGATTAGAGTACTTATAAACATGGCTGGTTTAAAAAAAAATCCTTAAGTGTGCAAAGGAACTAAACATGTCTGGATAAAATACATAGAATTACATTCATGCTGGTATTAGAAATTCATAGCATTAATTGTGCCAAGCATTTAGGTGTCTTTATGACAAATAATTCTTCAATTTAACTCTTAACACAAAATATTTTCACCTTACATTGTCTGAAATGGTTAATTTATTATGTGTATAAATAGTTATTTTCAGTGAAAAAACTCTCACCCACTATTTTCCCTGATGTATTTATGAAAATAATGGTTTATAGCTCTGTATAGAAGACTGTATGCAGGACTAAATGAGCAATAGCATTGTGCCTAGGTGTAGTAATATTAAGGTATCCTCTTTCTTGTTTAGCAGCAAAATAAGTACTTGTGTCTTGATTTATAAAATGTGGTATCAGATCTGATATAAGAAACTTTATAAAGGTGGAGCTGGTGTAGGCAGGTGTCGTCATTCGGAGGCAAAATGGGTCATTTGTAAAGGTGAATCAGGACAGAGTGGGACAAAATCAGGGAAGGTTTAGACTGGCTCTTAGGAAGGATTTCTGTGCAGAAGGGGCTGTTGGGCCTTGGAATGGGCTGCCCAGGGCAGGGGGGGAGTCCCCATCCCTGGAGGGGTTGAAGAGTCGGGCTGAGCCAGCGCTGAGGGATCTGGGGGAGTTGAGAGCAGCCAGTGTGAGGTTCATGGTTGGACTAGGTGATCTTTCAAAGTCTTTTCCAACCCTGATGATTCTGTGAAAAGCATTCAAGAGCTGGCTGGAGGAGCTGAGCTGACACAAGGACATGAAGACACTAGAACTGTACCAGGTTTCGTGTCACTTTATAGTGGAAGCAGAAAACAAATGTGGGTTCCTGTACTTGGACTAGAACACACAGAAATCTCTCCTGCGTTTCATGTTGCTGATTACAATATTGCTCTTAGCCAAGTAGTAATGATTGCATTTTCAACGTGAAATCTGAAGATGCCAACTGTTTCTCTTCCTCATGCTAGTATTAATACATATATTTCAACAGACACAAAATATATGTGTTGCTAAGTACTCTGTTTAAAAGGACATGAAGGACCTGGTCCTCCTGTATGCTCGAGAGCACTTGCTCAGCATTACTCATTATGAAATTAAAAATGACTGGCAGCTTTAAGCCCAGGTTCACAATGTATGACACATTAATTGACGAAACTTTAAAGAAGGGTATAATGAATGTTAAAGTGGAAATTTTCTGGGACTTTTATTTATAGGATTCTAGTGGAAAGTTAAAATGTTCTGCTATTGCAGAAGCCTCCTGGTAATTGAAGACTGTGAACAACTGTAAAAATTTTAAGTGCTATCTTTCATAATTTCAAATGGTCATATAGGGTCATATAGGTGGCATTTCTAAATGTTTAACTAGCAATTCTGGATGTTTGGTAAAGCACAAGGTGTGTTGGTGAACAGAATCTTCAGATATATGTATCACATTATAATAAACTGTTGGTCAAGTCTGGATGTGTGGAATAGGGAAAAACTGCTGTTGATCTCTGTTGAAGCTAATTTATGCTGTCGCGCGGGGGAAACGCCTGCGTGTTCTTGCAGAAGCAAATACTGTCTGTAAGTTCAAGATGCCTTGCAATGTTTCTGGATTGCCTTAAATAGCTGGATATGTGCTCTTTGTCAAAAAGTTAAAGGGTTTAAATCTTGATGATCATTTTAATGCAGGGGTGGCCAAGATTTATCCTGAAGTTGTGATATCATGTAACATTGTGTCCCTTTTGTGAAGATCTTTCATATTTGGGATTTCTACTTAAGAACTGGGTCAAAGTATGATTTTAAAATGTTGTTGGTGTCTGCTTTCTTCTGCAACAGGAAAAGAGAAGGCCTTTAAGGAAAAAGTGACTTGCAGTAATTTTCAGTGGTACATGTTGTGCCTGGCTTGTCATAAAATAAAATATTCTCTCCCTTCCTTAAGCTGTTACTGCAGTTCATAATTTTCTCCCAATACCTGTCTTACATGATGGTGGTAAAAGGAGGTTAAAATTTCTGTAGTTCCATCTACAAGGATAGACAATACAGCTTTTGGTTCCCCTCCCTAACAGCAAGTGATTGCTCTGTCTGGGGAGGTACTATATGTTTATATTTATCGGTGTCTTACTTGTTTCGGTGGCCAAGAGATCCTACAGAAATTTCTGTTCGTTTGTGAAATCTGAATGTGGTATTGTGAATATATGCCTCGGATTTCCTCATTACAATATTTATCATTTTTCCTGAAAGTTCCTTTCCTCTGGTGAATTGTTCATCCTGTAGAATAAGTCAGCTATTTCCTGTGTATCAGCATAATGTAACTTAATCTGCACCGGGTAGTACTTTGGACCCATTGAAAAGCTTTGTGTTTTTTGTAAGTTTATTGAAATTTAGTAACTTCACTGTCTGCATTTAAACAGTTCTCCCTAGAGTGGCCCAAGTCTGGAGATGCACTTGCTTTGCACCCACCCTGTGTCATGGTGATGGAGTAGCAGCAAATGAAAAGAAAAATTGTCTCTGGTCAACCTGACCCTTTTGAATGTTAGGTTTGTGCTTCAGCAGCATGGTGAGTAGGAGCACTGGTTCCTGCAGTGGCTTCTACCTCATGTAATTTAAACACAGTTTTGAATTGCTTTGTCTGTCTGAACATCACTTTTTATTCACTGTCAGTGGAATTTATAACTATATTTGAATCTGTAATCCCAAGTTGGAGCTCATAACACCAACTATAGTTAGTGCTTCCCATTATAAGGCTATCTTTTGCTTGCTGTTAAGCAGCCTGCTAACACTGAAATTTTTCATGTTGAGTAGCTAAATTGGGCTGAATTTATTTTGGGAAGATTCTGTTAAAATTCAACCAGTTTCAAGAATGAGATTAGAATTATGTTGCACATCTTTTAAAATCCTTTGTTCATGTGAGTCCTTTATTCTCGGTCAAGAACGCTGTCAAACCAGGGACGTGGTAATAGGCAGATGTCCCTCTATCAGCCTAGTAAAAATTAGTGCATGCTTTAACAAATGGCTGGGACAGGAGTTGATCTTGTCCTGTTAATGCTAAACTTGGTGGTGTGCTCCCAGTGTGAAGAGAGGCATTAACTAGAATGCAGAGAGTTCAAAAGTTGGATGAGGGTGGAGAAGGGAGTGACCTGGAACAAGGAACTGTCCAGGACAAATGGGTGGGTGGTGGAGACCAACTTTTTGGCAGGACAAGGCTCTGGGGATCTTTTGGTGCCCGGTCTCTAGTGTTGTAGCAATGAACGTGACACAGGGTCGCAGGGGCAGCCTGGATTCTTGTGTTTCCAAACATTTTAACACTTGGCTTTGTAACCTGGGAATGCTGTTGCTGCACGTGCTGTTATTAGTGATTTGAGTATGTTACTTGGAAGAAATTGTCATCTACAGCAGAGGTGCTTTATAAGAACTTAAGATGCATAACAAATGCAAAGAATTTAAGCAGTTGCAGTTGGGTACAGGACAGAAGCTTGAAAACAAACAGGAAAAAACACCCACCCCAAAATTTCTCCTATCTGTTCCTTTGCTTCACGTGTTCATCACCTTGATCGTATATAGAAGAAACAGGGAATTAAGGGCTGGCTTCTAAGTGGCCATGATTCATAACATAATTCTAAGAAAAGCTTGCAGATAAAATCAGGATTACTCCTTACATGTAGAACAAAAGGAATTCTTCAGCTTTTACCAAACTTGAGACTTTTTTTTTTTTAAAAAAAAAGGTCCTTGATTCTAAGAAATGATGTGATGTCTTGGTCACTTCATTAATGTTAATATTTTCTTGCTTTAAAAGGGTCAGAAGGCTTTCTGTTAAGTAATATGTGGTAATAATGGAATGATGTAAATTACCCAAGGAAACATTAAAAACTACATATCATCTATTCACAAAGGTTTTGGAGTTACAATTAATATTTTCTTTCAGATAAGTGCTGTCTGCTATTGATGGGTTAGTTGCATGAAAGATTTGACCTTTTTTAGTCAGAGTCAATACAAATATGTTGAATGTCAAATGGAGAAAGCAAGCTGTGGCAGTCATCATTTGTGTACTCTGATGGATCTTGCATTGTATGTAAAGAATTCTCTACAGAAGAGGGGAGCCCTCTAATTTTACAGTTTGTCACCACTGGATTTGTACAGGAACAGCTTACTGCGTTAGTGGATGGATATAATATACTGTGCTTTGTTTACACCGAGTTGCCCATGCTGTGAAAAAGTTTAATCTTCACTCTCGATATTAAACATGCACACGAGTCTGCCAAAGAGTGAAGAAACAAATCAGAAGTTACGTGTAGTCAGCAGGTGTACCTCCAGCAAGAGAAAGGCATCGTGTTCTATTTGAAGTTTATTCTAGAGGCCTATTCCGAAAATGGCTATATATAGACAAAGTGGAGGAGGTTTTGAGTGCTATCAGATAATATGATTTTTTTTTTTTTTTTTTGGTCAACTAAAAATAAATTAACTGATACAGTGTGAAACTGCAAGGTTTCATTTTAAGTAAACCTACACTTAATATTATCTAACCATGAAGGAAAGTAAGCTTTTTAAACTGTTTTCATATTTGTCCAGTGTTACTTGTTGATGCTTAACAGTACTTCCCTTCCTCCCTCCCTGTGTTTGATACAAGGCTGAAACAAAGTCTGCTCCTACAAAGACTTCTTTTCCAAAAAGCTGCTCATTTTCACACCTTGAGGCTTGGGCAGTTAAATACTTGATTTTTTTCAGCTGATCCCCTTTTTCATTATTTAAGGTCAGTGAATGCCTCAACTGCTTCCCAGGGAGTTGTTTAGGGGAGGCCCTGTGGTGTTGCTGTCTTGGACCTTGCAAAGCTAGTGGTCTGTTTCTACTTCATATACACGCTACATGCATCACCTTTGTGCTGGAATAAATATCTGTTTATCAGTTGCTGGAGTTTGAGAGGTGAGATATATGTTTGCTGTTTTAAGAGTATTAACTTAAATAGCTAAAGAATAAAGTACAACTTCCATCAGATAGTGTTAACTGTATTTCATGGAATTACCTTTTTCTAATGAGATTTTTTATTTGCACACACACGCATGTTTGGGTTTGTTTGGTTTTTTTTTTAAGGGCATGCTTTCTTCATTGTATTTGGCTGTTTTTTTAACTTTTTAATTGAAGCATTTACAATATAGTTATTTTTGTTATAGTGATCCGTTTTATTGTTTCAGAAGTGAATGAATCATATATTCTGGGTTATTTTTTCCTGGCAAATATTTTTCTTTAATGATTACTCAGGGCTAGTTTAAATTGTACCTATGAATAATACTTGGAATACAGTATCTGATTCATCGTTTCAAGTGTTACAATGAAAAACCTTGGGAAAATATATATATATATATATATATATATATATGACTTTTTAGTTGCGAGAACGCCTTTACAGGGAACTCGATGGCTATGTAGCTGTTGTAGGACAATGAAATAATACTGCTTCTCAATTCTGTTATTTGTTCTGACTGCACCTCCATTTCCTAAAATCCCAAGATCTTGTTCTGTGTCCCAGGTTCCTTTCCTGTGTCCCCCCTGGAAGAACAGGTACCGGCTCTGTAGCTGAGGTTGCAGCAGGCGGTTCAGATTCGTGCCCCCCCCTTGCAAGGGCAGGGTGGCTGCAGTCCATGAGCAGTTACTGGGGTGGGGAGAGGATGTTCTGCAAATCCCCAAAGAGTTGCTCTGATTGCCTGCAGATAGGCGCGCCCTGTGTGTAACTGCATCCTAGCAGGCGTGCCTATCTGCATGTAACTGCATCACCGCAGTCTTCTCACGAAGGTTTGCTACATCACTGTCAACTGCTCTGAATTGTTGTTTTTCCCTGCACCCATAAATTTCTTGCCTTTTGCTTTCTCTTGTTTCAAGGAACTTGATGCAATTTTTCTCATTCATACCATGTGTTAGCAGTGTTGTTTGTGCCCTCCCTGTATCTATATTGCAGAAGAAAACTGTGCTACCTGTGGCTATGGAGTTTGTGCTCTTGATTTCTCTTATTTTACAATTATTTTTTTCCTCTCTGAAACCAGTCAAGGAATCAACCTGTTTTGAATGTTGTATGGGTATTATGAACAAAGATGTTAGTGGGGATCCTCTGCTACTCTACAAGGAGGCAAATACAGTCAAATTTAATTTTGGCAACAAATGCAGCAGAAAATAACCACAGGCTGGTGTGGAACCTGCTCACAGTAAATGGCCTTTGCGTGTTGAATCACAGTTTCTGACTGGCCTTCCAAGTCAGTCCCAGGTGGAAGAGTCCAGGTGCACTTCCTCCACTGCTCAGCATGAATTAACAAAGCCAGATTTGAATGCTGGAGATGAGTAAGCAGCTCCATGGCCCCCTGAAAATAGAAGAGAGAAATGTAAATACTCCATATTTTTTATTAGTGGAGTGGATGCGTTCTCGTATTTTGGTTGATTATACAGGGTTTTGAAGTATTTGGAAGAGTGGAAGTACCAAAAGAGCATCTGATGTGTGGTTATGTGTTTCTGTGAACACAGGGAGCTTTTTTAAAGTGCAGTAGGAGTTCTGTGCAGTGTATAAAACCTGAAAAGAGTGAGTCTACTTTTTTTCTGCATCTGTATAACTGATTTATGTAATCTAGAATGTAGAGTTAGGTTCTGGAAGATTTTGTTTAGGAGTCAAAATGTCATACAAAAACAGTTTTTTCATATGTTTCCCAGATTCTCTGTAGGTAGGTTTAAAAAAAAAAAAACAACAAACAAAACAAAACCAACAAGCCAACAAACAAAACAGAAAACCCCTACATATTTTCTCTGTTGCCCCTACCCTTTTAAGCTGCTGTCCAGACAAATATTTATAAACAGAAAGTAATGCAAGTTTTTTGCATGCACAAAGCCCTGGGGAAAACGAGGAAATGTTTTAGTGTGTGTGAGGCGTTTAGTACTTTGTTTTGCTCTGATTTATCTTTCGAAGAGCTGTGGAGGCCTGCCTAAAAAACTCGAATACACTCCCTGTGAGCTTATATTACGTTTGTTTAAAATGGTCAACCCTCTACTGCTGAAACTCAGGAATTCATGGACAGAATGACTAGAACAGCAAATATGACTTAAAAAAAATGTGGTTATTGAATAAACTGGTATGAGCCCAGCTGCTGTGGATAAATTGATTTTGCTGTTGCTTTAAATCTATGATGTGTTGGTATTTTGGCAGAGTAAGAAAAACAAGGATATTAGAAAGTAATTTACTGCACTGGGATTAGTAAAGAGTGTTCTGTTTCTATGACTGGGGCAGAACAGGATGGTTTAGATGTGTCTGATAAACAGGACGAGGTCTAGTCTGACAGCTGGCAACAATAGCTTTTGCTCAAAGTCAGGTGTACTAAATTAGCAAATCTATTACAAGGATACAGGAGAAATCTCACAGAAGACAGCCTTGTAGGCAGAAGTGTTGCCAAATGGGAAATGATTCATCGTCTCTGAATGGGATGAGCACTGAGCAGAAGCAGTTTAAACCTCAGACTGCTTTGGCTCATAAACCACCAAATATGCGATTAACACTTTATCTTCTCCAATCCTGTGTTTTTTTATTGTCTCCTGAACAGTAGTCTATATTTAGGATCAAAACCTACAAGACTTGCTTCTTTGTTCTAATTTCTCCTTTGTAAGTTTGAATGTGTTCAGGTACTTTTTTGACTTTCAGCTGAATCACAGTGTGTGCATGCATCCTATCTTGTGACCCTTTGGCAATATCACCTTCTAGTGAGGACTGTTACGTGTCTGGAATGCAAGCATGACACAAGTGACACTGGCAGGACTTGGTGAACTGAGTTAATGTAGTTCAATTGCTTATATTCAGTGAAAATACATGATTAGCTGGAGATGTAGTTTAATGTGGCATGCCAGTTCCAAGGTGAACACTGCATTTTGATTTTTAGTATTTAAAAAAAAAAAAGATCTGTATCTATTCAACATTGACAATGCTGCTTGTAGCCTACGGTGCACAAAGATAAACAGGAAATATATTTGGGAATTCTTAAACTTAGTTACGGATTAGTGCAGGAAGGAGGTACAGTTTACAAAGCTAGTTGAAGGAATTTAAAGGGGGAAAGAGGCTTGTGCCCTCTTTGTTCCTTTATTGTTCATATAGCTGATCAGAGTTTCAGCATGTCTCTGGTCTTGTTTTAATATAATTTGTCATATTAGCTCTAAGAAACACAGATGATAAACTGAAGGAATTAGGTCACTGAATGGTGTTTAGTATTAACTAATTGAGATGTAAGAAGGTAGTTGTGAGAGGAAAATTTGTTTTACTTGGTAAGTTAATATATTGTTTAGCAAATAATTATACTGGGGGGGTGGGCCTGGGATAGCCCTCAATCAGCAGTTGAGATACCCAAGGAGCAGTGTGCCTGGGAGATTCACGTAAAGATTCCTCCGGAAAATTGGGTCTGCTTTTACCTTGCACGTGCAACTGTATAAGAAACGGTAAAAAACAGAAGTGATATTTGGTATAATGTGTTGTGAGCGGAACTACAAGAGAGTGAGGGTTTTTAGTGAAGGGCACCAGAGTAAATGAGGGGTTTCTATTCCTGTGTCCCCTCAAAATCCCCACTGTGTCCACACAGACCTTCTGAAGCTCCTAACTGGTGGTTGACATCAGTGGAGTACCTGCATGCTCATTATGCTTGAAAGCTGTTCTGCCTTTGTAGATGCCTAGCAGTATCCTCTAATTTCTTATCCATTTGCTATACAACTAGGAGTGCTGATTCACAGTGTTCTATTTTTTTAACATTAATGTGATCAGCAACTCCCCCTTTCAGTCTTACCTGCTTCCCTTTAGCTTGCTTAATTTTTACTCTCTACTGGTTATTATCTCCTACTGTGTGCTCCTCTTTAACAATAAATTCTTGTCTCTTCACCTCTTGAACATTCCATTTTTCCCAAAAGATTTTTGAAGTTGTAGATTGAATTGAATGGAAGCTTTTTGGGCAAGATTCTTTATTTTCATGTATTGGCGAGCTACTTCATCTGAATCTCTTGGTGGTGTTTCTTTAAAATCCTTTTTGTATTATTTCTTACAGTAGTATATAATTTAAATAACTTGTGTAAAACCAAAGCAAAACAAAATGAGGATTTGATATAAGTCGCTTTACTTTTGTTGAAATAAATAGGATTGCTTATCTCTGTTTAACAGCAGCAGCTTCTTAAACTGTTTGGATTTGTTCTGTAGAACACATCTGTTTACACAGAGAAACTAAACTGAAGCTGTTCGTATTAAAGTACTACAGTTTCACTAAATCAGTTTATAAATTGTATACGCTATTGTTATAATTATCTCCAGGAGATGAGGTTTCATGGTTATCTCTCTGATGGGGGGAAAAAGACTGGACGGAGGTACGCAAGAATTTTGACAGTGTATGAATGAGTGACATCTTGGGTCTTCCGCAAGTACTTGCTTTAAGCAGCTGGTGTATTCCTCACTTAGATGGTATTGTATGTCTGTAGGTAGACCCAGAACTATGTGGTCAGAGACATAAGCTCAGTAACCAGGTAGAGTTGTATATATAGTCCATGCATCTTTCTACTGACTTTTTTTTTTTTTTTTTTTTTTTTTTTTTTTGGCAGTGGCCAAACTCAGTTCTGGGGAGAGGGGGGCAGTTTCCAGAGTTGAAAGCACTCCACTAAAACCAGTTCTCCCCAAAAAAGTAAATATATTGCTCAAATGTTTCAGCTGCATTAAAGGAAGAAGAGGCAGGATTCACATATTATCAGGGAGGCAGATCAGAATTCTTGTCTGAAGTTGTGGTGCTGATGATCATGCAGGAGGATGTAGAGTGCATCACTCATCTGTATTTCCCCATATAATATGATTTCAGTGCATCAGGTGTAGGAGTAGAACAAAATTGTGCTGACCTAGGAGTTTAGATTAAGGGTGGATGCTTAATTACTGATTTTTGCTAGTGATAGTATCAAAATAATGATCCTCATGGACTTTTAAGTTTTATTTATTAGAGAATTATTTTTTAAAAATTACTCAAATATTTCAAGTTATAGATTTGAAATGCCAGAATTTACACACACACACACACACACACACACACACACACACAATTTGTCACCTTAGCTGTTGTCATGTTTTGGGACTGGTGGCTTACAAAGCAGCTGACAATTCTTTTGTTAGCATAGATAAAATTAATATTTACAGCATTTTGCTGAAGAGTGACACAACAATTACTCATGAAGGGTAAATGATGGGCATGCTTTGCTGTCTCTTTTTTTTTTTTTTTTTTTTTTTTTTTTTTTTTTTTTTTTTTT
>NW_020799123.1:9695623-9763324 GCF_003259725.1 Athene cunicularia | reverse complement strand
CCCCCCCATGTTCCTGTCAAAATAAGCTATAGGGGTAAATTTCCATGTTACCTTTTTTATTTACCCAATTCTCAGGAAAGAATCCTGTGCTAAGTATTTTGCAAGTTGATAATTTTGGGCTAATCACTTCTGTCTAAAATGGGTCTTGGTTAAAAACTAGCTGCTGGCATATCAAACAAGCCTTTAAGGATTGAGGTACGATTTTAGCACAATGATTCTTTAAGAGTTTGAGATGAGTACCCCCTTTTCTTTGCCTGAGCTCTTAAATACTATTCTATTTCTTTATTTCTAGGATAATTGAGTTAATGCTTGTAATAGTTTGCTTCACTCATGTTTGCATATAATAATCATCTCTGTAGGTTTAAGATTAGTTAATCTTGGTAATGTTACTTTAAATTAAAAGGGTTTTTTTTAATGGATATTATGTTTTTAATAATACAGGAAGATAAAATAATTGAGAGGATCATAGAGCAAATATAACAGCAAAGCTGATGGGTTAATTTACCCTTTAATGGATTTTTGTTTCCCACCCTGATTTTGTTTACTGGAATACAATTTTATGCTTACTTCAAATGTGAGAAACAGAACAGATAACTGTGAAATTGATTTGAAAATTAATCTTTGTCTGCTGACTTTTTTTAAGTATTCTAATAGCTGTTAATTTAAAGCTATGTTGTTTCCTCCCCCTCCGTCGTCCCAACTGACCAGTGTAGTATTCAGTCTCTGTACGCGTTGTATTTATGGTGACTTCATGGTACAGTAGTGGGTTTTGAGATGTTGAAAAATGGACAAGATGCAAGGGTTAGGCCATTTTGGAGTAGGGTGGAGAAGTGAAGTGGAATTCTAGCGTATGAAAGTTATGCATTGGGAACATCCTGGCTGGTCTGAGAGGCTCCTTCCACACTAAACCAGGAAATGCAAATATTCGCAATAGCCTTTGTTTTCTTAAAGTTTCCCACGTGTTACTTGTGCTTCTTTTTCACTGTTGGAGGCTGTGGCCGAAGCCCTAGTTTACACAGAGCCCTGATGGGGATGATGTAGTCCTGTATCATTCAGATTTAATTTGTATATTTGGTATATAGCTAAAAAAAGGCAAACCAAAAATAACTTAGGGTTTTGCATCTACATATTCAATTTCACTGGTGCAAACATGAATCTCCATAAAAGAGACTTGTAAAACTTGAGGGTAGGATTGGAAATGCTTGGGGAGGGTTGCTACCTTCATTGCAAAAGTGGCAGCATCATTTCTTTCCTTTGCCTCTTGACAGGCGTATCAAATAAACTGGACACATGAATAGAGCTGGTGACGTGTGTGGCAGTAAGCCCATCACTGAATGAATCTAGGAAATGTGAATGCATTAGTTGCTTGAAGGAAGAATTCAATGGTGTGGGGGGTTTTGTGTTTTGTTTTACTTTTGGCTTGGAGTGGAATAAGGGAGGAGAAGTGGAAAAGGAAGCCTTTTGTTTACAGTAAAACAATACTGTGAAGTAGACATCATGATGTTAAAACAGGAGTCTAAACATGGCAAATCTAGGCAGACTCCATCTGGCTGTGTCCACAAGTCGTTCAGACGTCCCCAGCAGACTGCTGGAGTCTTGAGTCGCTGTCGTGTCGTTGTCCCCCCTCCCTTACGGGAATTTAAAATAGCCTGCAAGACTGTGTCCCAGAATTTTATTATTGCATGAGATGAATGATTTATTGGCTTAACTGTTTATATTCAGTGATGCAATGAATCTTTATTAACGTTTCTTCCATGATAAAGTGCGTGATGTTTTCATTTTGAATGGTCATCTCCATGAGTTGTATTACATGCAAGTAATATGGATCTAGAATTCTAAATCCAGTCAAAGCAGAACCTACTCTTACAGGTAGGATTTAATACAGTGAATCTGTTGGAAAGCAAAATGTACTGTCACTATGTTAGTTTCTGGCATATTTTGCAGTGATTTAAAGTATATTGCATTCTTAGGACATTTTTCACTTCTGGATAATCCGTATTGTTCTTTGGTGTTTGAATGGAGTATGTTGTAGTGTTGTTTGTTTAGCCCCAGAGGAATAATTCCGATTTGTTGAGACACTGATTTCTAACTGACAATGCTTATAAGCAGGTGCATGTGATCCTTTGAAATGGGTTTTGTTTTACATGAAGTATCTTAAGGATTTAGCATCTGGCTTGTGTTGAACTTGCAGAAATATGTTTATGGGACAATTTAGAATTGTAACAATTATTAAAGGAAATTCTGGTTAAAAGTGCTTTTCAAGTACTAAGGTTATCCTAATACGCATTTTGAAAGAGTTTAAAGTGATCTACCTTGTGTTTGGATATCAGCCTAGAAATAATGCTTTTATATGTCACTTAGAATTAGTGGTTTGGTTTTTTTTTTCAACCTGACAGGTTAGTGTTTAATAGCACTTTAAAAATTAATTAGTACTTCTTAATCTAAACACACATTCCTAGTAAGACAGTTAGAACTGGTACGTGATTCTAAATTTACATTAGATTTAAACTCTGAAAGATAATTGAAAATTAGTTTCTTAATGGTATGAATTGTAAGTGGTTAGAGTATGGGCAGATACCTGTGCCTGTTGAAGTTACCATCCTTTCCAAGCTGTCCTGGCTCCCGTAGCTCAGGGGGGCAGAAGAGATCACATTATGTATTTCCTAATTCACATCAGAAAAAGATATCTATAGGAAGCAGTGAGTAACGGTGGTTTGAGGTTTACTTGGCTGCTTCAGAAGGCGGCGCTCACACTGTGCTTTCCCTGCTGCAGAACCATGGATCTAGGGGATGGTGGAGAGTGTTTACATTTAATTTAACTGAGCAGAGTATGTCTGAAACCAGCATCAGTTTGTCTGGTGTCCTTGGGTGAACTGGGCATCCCTGTGCATGTCATATGGCACCCTCATCTTGGGAGTTTGCTCCCTCTATACTCGTCCCAGGAAAAAAAAGAGAGGCGTGACTAGTGACCCTTTCAACTCACATCTTCAGAGGATGGTGTTTGGAGATTTAAATCGGGTAGCACTGAATTTCAGATAAACTACTGGGGAAAATAAACATTTCTAAGAAGGGCATGCCAGCCTCTGTGTTTGTACATGCTTTGTACTAACTCTAGTTTAGAGCTCGTTAGGTTATTCTAAATTTCTAATGCTTTGTGAGTCTCAGAGCAGCTGTCAGTAAGTAAAACAGAGCAGCTGAAAGCAGTTGTGTATACTTGCAAGAAAAATGCTTTTTTCAGTGTTTTGATTTCGTGCTCCTGAGTGTGCTTTGGGAAATAGAAAATAACACTCCATCCGAATGTTTAAGGTTAAGATTGTGTCTCTGAAAACCTGAAGGGTGTTAGGTTGTTATTTTGGCATCCTGATGGCAAAAATCTGCTTTTAGAAAAAGTATTTTAATTTTTTTAAAAAATAAATGTCTAGAACTACCAAACAGAGAGAGGAGGAAAAACTAGCCGTCTGAATTAAAATACTGGGGAGGGTGTATTTTGTTTTCGGAGCAGAAAAACTCCCAGGTATGGAGTGCATTTCCAGAGTGCAACCTCAGGTTGCCATCACAAAGGTAGTCAGGGCAATCCTCCCTCCTTTGCAGCCATGCACCTCTGCTGCTTCTTTTGCATCCCTTTGCTCGGGATGGCATGACTGCAGGGTAAGTCAACGCAGCTCTCCAAGCCAATGGCAAATTAATCCATCTCCCCAGAAGGTTAACTTTCTGTTAAGCCAGTTCAGCTTCCTGATCTACCTTGCATCCATATGATTGCTAGACCTGATCTGAGAGAGGAACAGCTGCAGCCCTCTTTATTGTTAGGTGCAATATGAAACCTTCCAGCTCCTGTTGATCAGTGATCCTGGTTAGAATAATGGTCAGCTGCTGTATTCTTACCCATTTCATGTTTCAACACCTTCTTTACTCAAAACCCCTGTGCACCTGTGAAACGTGTATTTGGTAGGTTTACCTATCTTTGTGTGTCCCTTCTTGACAATAATTGATTGCATTAACTGAAAGTAAATTCTTCATTTATGATCCTGTTCTGTCACTTAGTTTGTTCATCTGAAGAAAAAACACCTTTCAAAGGAAATTAAAAGTGAAAGGAAATGAAAGCTAAAAAAAAAAAAAAAATCCTTGGAGAGATTAATCGTAAAATAAAATTTAATGTGAGTAGTTGGAATAAACAATTTTATTTCAAAACCTTAATTGAGAACGTTATTACCTCAACAGCTGTATTTGCAAATCTGTATGGCATTATTTACAGCTCTTTGTTCCGTGAGTAGTTGAGGACCTCCTGTTTTATATCTTCCCATGTGAGAATTTAGGCAGGTCCAAGGAGGGAACGCAAGCAGAAGAATATAAGTTTCTCTGTAGCGTGCCAACAATGGAAGAAAACAGTAGGAATCTGTTAGAAATGCTTAAAGTATTGAGCTATCCTGCTGGAACCTGTGCACGGTGTGTGCTGTTTGCCCGTCATTTTTCTAAAGTAAATAAATAAATTTACAAAGAGTTTTCCACGATGTGGAGAAAAGTATGTCCTGTCAGCCGTAGGTTCAAACACCCCAAGCAGTTTCTGGGTCCCAGGGGCAGCCATCCGAAGGCGAGGAGGGGTGTGTGTGTGCCTTCATTTGCCTCCCTCCCTCTCCCTCCCCCAAGCAGGCTCATTCCAATCAGCAGTGTAATTGGAATGCAACCACAGTCTGGAGGAGGAAGGGGAATTTTTGGCAAGGAGAGGCAGAGCAGTTGGGAGCTTTATTCAGATTAAAGCATAGACGACCATTCATTATCAGTACAACACACATTAGCAACAGCACAGCATTGTGTTTCTACAGCTGGGACTTATTTTAGTGATTGTATTGCACTGCGTATTACATGCAAACAACTGGGATCTGATCACAAAAAGCAATGCTAATGGCTTTCATTAAAAGATGGTGTTCCTGTAGGGGGAAGAAAGACTTGTCTTCAAAATGAACTGTTGTGGTAAAAACTGATAGGCAGCCTGTCCTCCTTCTCCTCGCTATCCCATGTGTTACATATGTTCTGGAACAAGCACTTTTTCTGGGAGGAAAAACCCATGGGGAAAGAAAAAACCAAGAGGAATTATGATGTTAAAAGCGTTGCTTGGATTCAGAAGGCTGAACTAGTTCTTCTATGGTGATGACACATGAAAAGCCAGAAGATTAGTAAACATAATCTTAGTTTTGGACCCAGTCCTTTTCTTCCCCCTATAAACTTGGGGCTGTCTGTTGACACAGGGTTGGTTGCTTGTGGATGTCTGACATGAGATGGGGGGTGTTTTCTTACTAAGTCACGTACTGAGTTTTAAATGTGTTGATGATGTGTTTGCTTCAGCTGGTGTGCTCGCTTCCATAGACATTTATGATTACTTTTTATAGTATTGATGTGTCTTCAGTGTGCATGTTTAAGAATTATTTACTTAAGGAGATAGTTTAAGCAATAGTATTTTTAATATAGAAATTTTAAACCTATTGTGGTCGCCTACAACTGTAGCCCTGGGGTACTTCTACCCTGTGTTGCTGGGTATAAACACATTTAAACCTTGTAATTTGTCATAAATAAATAGACACGTTATAACAGATAGATGAGAGTCTACAAACGTACAGGTAACATAACACGAAAACGTACCTGTGAGGTAAAGTAGTATTATTCCTGTTTTGCAGGTATGAAGGAATGTGGTGAACAAACTGGCTATAAGCACTTCGATGTAGGTTGGAAATAAATGTTGAGTGTTGAATACTAGATCACTACCCCTAAATGTCCCAAGTTCCTTACATTCAGATAACATTTTTCTTTCTTAACATTGCCCTCCTCCACACTCATTCTGGGTCTGTTATCCAGCCATTGAAGGTGAATAGCATCGTTGGAGACTCTTAGATCATATCTAAGATGTGGTGATTTTGTGAAATCTTGTAGATATTTATCACTTGTTACTTGTTTTTGTTGCAAGCTTCCTCCTATGGCACTCTCCACTCTTGTTCTTCATGTGCTTCTTCCCTTTAAGTATGGAGACCTTGTGTTATAGGTACACTTACTACTCTGAAATAAACATACTTTTTAATACTTACATAAAATACTGGTAATGTATAACATGGGATATCTTTTATAACAATTTTATGCAATAAAACATTTGATTTTTCTGTAAAAATGAATTCAAAGTAAAAAGCAGTTGTAACAAGAATTAATCAGTAGCTAGCAAAAAGAGTAAGAAAAGTTTAGAAAATGAGACAAATATTTATCTTTCTATTAAAATCACATTTTCAGTAATCATAGTTCCTTTCAGGTTTTTTTGTGGGTTCAACAAATTATTTCATCGCCCTTTATAATTGCATGTAAATTTTAATAGATAATGCATAAATTAGATTACAGAAGTTTGGGGATATTAAATATTTTTCATTTATTTGCAATAGTTAAATTATTTTTCAGTAAACCATTCTTTGTCCGTCACGGGAGTAATAAATCAGAAAAAGAAAACTGACAAATGAGATTCACTTAATTTCTATTTTTGAATATTTGAGAACTGTGCAAAGCTGTCATGGAAGGAGACCAGGTAGCTTATAATATCATGCTGTCTTCGTGTTTCTGTGAACTGACCTGAGTAGCATGTGCTAGAATGAGATCATAAGGCGTGATAAAGAGATAGTTAATGAACGTATGTAAAACTGATGTGCATGTTTGTCTTGGCACATATATATTGTTCCTTTGTATTGGAATATTAATGTTCTCTTTTCCGTAGACTACCCAGGAAGTCTGTAATAAACACAAAACATAGCTATCCACTGACTCATTGATACTTAGTAATAAATACTTTATCTGCATATGTGTACTAGAAGCCATTAATGTCCTGATGATGCATTTATGGTACAATGCTTCCCTCCCCCACTTTTTTCCAAACCAGTGTCAATATATACAGGCATTGGCTTGCTTTCTAGTTTCTGAAAACCTTCAGTGCAAGTTTAAATAGCTTAACTTTTGCTTAAAAATAATTTTCATTAAAAAATGTTTTAAAACAAGCACATACAAATAAAAAATAACCTCCTTCAGTGGCCTTGTGCCTCTAGAGGATCCATTAATGGTACAACTGCGTAGATCTGATAACGATGTGAGTTTGAGCCCAGAACCATCAGCATTTTAACTTGGCTTTGTCAAGGAAAATAAATCTTGCTATGGTTCTTTCTGGGTTTTGAATCTTTAGCTCAAATTTGACACAGGATAGAGGTCTCAAAGATAATTAAGTCCCATGAGTTTTATGAGAATTGTTGCCTGGATAAAGAGGAGACCCTAGCAGTGACCTGAAATGAGAGGAAAAAGCTGCAGCAAGAGATCCCATGTTGCTAGACCACTGGAGAGTCTGTGTGGGAGAGTGTCTGTCTAAATGCCCTACCAGTGGGAAAAGCCTCGGCTATAGCTTTCAGTCAACCATGAAGCATAAATCCATAGGAAACCAAACTTCCTTAGTTTTTATTCTCAAGGAACTATTAATCAGCTGGTTATCAGAATATTCAGAATAGGTTTTAATACAGTGTTGAAACTGTTAGAAAAGTGGAACATAAAGCTCTGGTACTTTTCCCCACCCGTGGGAAAAGTTTTGTCCAAAACACCTCCTGAGATAGATTACAGCTCTGTGCATGGAAGAAGATTGTTTTGCTTAGAATTGAGCTGATGCTCCTGAGACCCTGGGCTTTTTCACCTAGAAATACCTGGCAGAAAGGGTGTTGTTAATGGAAGATTTCTCCGCGTCTCTCCCGTTTTGTTAACCTGACAAAGCCAGAGTGGGCCGACATCTGACTTTCCTTAAATGTGGTTACTAGAGAAGCAAATCTTGAGCCAAAAATATTAGTTTGTTCGCTCATGGCTAATTGTTGGGGAAACGGTTATTAGTCTGTATGTTGTGCGTGTGCCCAATCTTATAAAAGTGAGACTTTGGTTAAATTGCACTTGCAGGCTTGCTTAATGCTTTGAAAAGAAGTGTTTATAATTCGTTAACCTTGCAATTTCTCTCAAAAAAAGATTAGTCAAACTCCTTTTATTTTGGACATTGTATGATTTCAGGAATGTACTGTGTGGTTCACTGTGCACTGAAGGATTTAAAGCCTTCAGCTTCACTTGACACTTCTTGTTTCTTTTTTCATGGGTGAAATTGTGCAAATAATTATATATTTTTTAGATATTTTTAAAAAGTGGCTATCTATATAAGCATCTGTTTTACTTGAAGTTTTTTCACCACTAGATGAAAGGTGGCTGGTGAGTAGTAACCTTTTTCAGTTCATGGGCAAGTAGTGTCTGTTGACAGCTCAGGCTGAGGATATTTTTGGTGTAATGAAATCTTAAGGAACTGCAGAAGCATTTTTCTAAGTTTGTCTTATAATCTGTTTCTTTAAATGTCTTTTAAATTATTATTAATTGTATGGATAGAGTAGACTTTAAATTGCTGGGCACATGGAAGTCTTTAGTAGCTGAATTTTTGTTAGACCATCCTAAATCTTTTGAATGTTTTGTGGAGCAGACAGTGATGTGACAGTCTGTTTCCTATACATGCTTGAACTCCAGGTATCAGAAATATCTAAAACATTTGGTTCTCTACTGTTTTCAGTAGAATGATTGGGTGAAAATCTTGAATAGAGCTCTGCTTTAGGACTACCATTATGTCTTTGAATGGAGAGAAATTATTTTTTTATCTTCTCCTAAAAAACCCAACAACCTGGAATCAGGTAATTTTTTTCAGGTTAATGATATTGCTATTAGCACCCTCTTGCATCAAACTGATATGTTGAGTATAAGCTAGGAGCTTATGTACACCTTTCCTGTGTTGTATGTCAATGTGCAGGGGATTGTTTTTTGACTACCTGTAGTCATTAATAGGTGTCCCCTTCTGTTTTATGGGGGCCTAAAACTTGTTAGACCCAAGTAGAGTTTTAGCTAGATTTTACAGTGTTGAATTCCTGTGGAAAACAGTTTCGCTAAAATCAACATCTTTATCAACATAAACATTTGGAAAACATTAATTTAATTGATTTAGAATAATATGTAACTTTGACTGTGCTAGCATGCAGAACTATTCGGGATGATGCTTCTCTGCCCTTACTGTGAAAATCTCCATGGCAGTGCTCGTGAATTACGTCCTCTTATTTGGACAGATGCTGTAAAAGAAACTGGAGAATTCATAGCCCTGCAGGATGGGTTGGAGGATATTTTATGGGGGAAAGCATGACCACTTTTGTTTGGTTTTGGGTGGAGTCTGTGGGCTGTGATTATTGGATGCACTTTCTGTCTTTGCATTTTCTGGTAGTAAGGAATATTGACAATCTCATGGAAGAAATATCCAAGCGAATCATACACTGAGGAGGCTTCTGCAACACTGGTTCCAACCAAATATCTCTTCCCCACTCCCCTTTTTTTGTTGTACTAGCTGTGGGAACTCACACTTTCACTCGATACCCAAGAATCCTTTTGTGTTATCAGTAAATATTTTAATGTTTCACAGGGGAATCTAATATTTCCTGCTTACTAAACCTGTGACAATAGATAAGCATGTGTGGTTGAACAGTGATGAATTTTGTGAGGAGAAGTCTTCTGTGTGTACCTTGGCATCTTTATATGAAAGTTGTTTCCTTTGACCTTTATTTATTTATTTTTAAATTTTTATTTATTTTCATATGAGATTGTTTTTCCCTTGATATTTTTAGTTGACAAATGCAAATGTTCCTCCCTTTTAATTTAAACAAAAAAGCCCAAAACAATTATCAGCTTCTTCAAATAAAACATATCTTTGGAGCCATCAAAACTCTGGTGTTAGAAGTTAGTCTACTCCACCCAAACGTTTTTAGGTAAAAACTTTCATTTAGTTTCCACGCAGGATAACAGAAAAGCCTAGGCCTCCTAATGCACTGTTTTTTATCGTCAAGGAGGTTTGCTGGTCTGTAGGACTGAACATAAGACCCTGCTTGTGAAATACTGCTGGTTTTACTGGCACAATTGTTTGTGCCACTGTCTGGTGAGCCGGTTAGAAATGGTCCAGTTCCCTCACACAGAGTTGGCAAAACCTCTTGAGGCAGGGGGAGATGCATGTGAAACTATGGCCTGAGGAAACCACTACCGTATCGCTTCCACTATAATCCACCTAAAGGTAAATTGTCAAAAGCTGACACTTGTGCCTCAGCTTGCAGGAATTATTTTACGTGACAATATAAATCACGTAGGAGCATAGTTTGTTTATGTTCATTCATTTGATTTTGAGCAAGATTTTCTGGAATGCTAGACAGGTAAAGTTAGCTTTTTCAAGCTGGGAATCTGTAATTTAATTTTGTATTTTTTTTTTTTTCTTTTCTTACAGTACTGTGTGCAAAAAACTTGGTGAAAAAGGATTTTTTCCGTAAGTAGCTGTTGAAGTTTTATGTGTTTATAGGTGAGATAAATATTATGCAGATACTGTACATCAGTGTTTGTATAGGATCATTGTATTAAGATATTGGCATTAAGGGGGGTGGGAGCTTTGATGTTTTCACACAGTTTTATTTCAGGGCTTCCAATTTCTTCTTAGGTGACACTTGTCACAGATTCATAATAATTAAAACATTGACACGCTTTTTGTTTTTGGGAGTGGGAAACAAATTTACTCTTTCAGGCAAATCACATGTTTTTCAATTAGTGTCACATTTATTGATGGTTTTCATATGAGAACTTCTTGTTCAGCAGACAGATGTACATTTTAATTATTAATAATCATGTCATAATACTTACGTACTCTGAAATTATATTTTAATTAATTTTAATAATGTTTTGAAAGAAGTGCTAAGAGGTGAATGAAGGAGGCAGAAAGGAATGTTACTGGCTGTGTAGGTACACACAGATCACCTGCCTGCTGCTTCCTAGATGGGAGTAGGAAGATCTTGAAAGATCAGACTTGAGCTTTGAGAAGAACTTGAAGGGTTGATGCAGAATTATGTTGTAATTTGTGATACTTCTAAAAGTTCCTTTATATCTGGGTTTTTGTATTATTGCAAGTTTTCAGGTGTTTAGCAGTTTAATAATGCTTAAAAAAACCCTCAATATTTGAAATCTGTGATTTGCTTCTGTACTGAAGGACAAATCTCACAAGGTTCTGTTCCTCCCCTTCCCCACGTGCTTTGTCTGACACTTGTCTTGAGCCACTCTTGCTGCTTGACTGGCTCCGTCATGAGTCACCTGAGGAAGCAGAACTGGTACAGAATTTGCACTACAGAAAATGTGAATAATATTTCACCACATTAGTTCCTTCATCTGACTCATTGGGCACTCAGATGAGGGAAGGAGTCAGTATGGGGGGGTAGGAAAGGGATAGGACCACATGACTTAGGGACGTTAGTGGTGGGACCGTCCCTTTTGGTGTCAGTTAATAGGCTGGTGAGAATAGCAGTTGCAGTAAAGCTAATTGTAGGCTGCTCTGGTCCTGCTTCTTTCCTGTCCTCAGCTGCATAGCCTGACACCATCTTTGCACTGATTTTTGTTGATCAGCTGAACTTGTGTTCAGTCTTTCCAAGGTACTAAGCTGGCAAAAAATGAAGTAGAAAGCTAGCAGAAAACAAAGTGGACCTCAAAAGCAAGAATAACCTCCTATACGTGATTTCCTGTAATACCAATAACAACCAAAATTGTGATTGTAATTAATCTTTAAAATAGGAGGAATGTAGATCCGGCTTATCTGTGTTTTGCCAAATTCTTTGTGTAGTGAGAATTTACTCAATCTTGAATTCGGAAGATTAAGGTGTTCAGATTTTTTTTTCCCCGTGTTTGACTTAAACCAAGAAAAAGTTGCGTATGTCAGTGAAATAAATTGTTAATTTAGCCGTTTCCTGTGCTTAAAATGTCAAGTTATTCAAATTCATTAAATATGGCTCTCATATACAAATAAAAAGCAATTTCAAATAAAATATTAAAAAAAACTAAATGTGCAGTGATATGAGACTTTAAAGCATCCTGATCCATTTGCTAGTTTTTTTCTTTTTCTCCTCTTAGGACTTCCTGATCCATTTGCTAAGGTTGTGGTGGACGGATCTGGCCAATGCCATTCTACAGATACTGTGAAGAATACACTTGATCCAAAATGGAATCAGCATTATGACCTGTAGGTGGTAACAGTGATAACCAAAGGTTTGAAGTGAAATCCTCTACACAGACATTGTCAAATGTTCATAATACTGTCCTATTTACAGCTTTGAAAATATCCCAGAGTTTTTTAGTTTGAGTGAAAAATACACGTGTCAAAATACCATTTTCTCATTTCCCTCAAAATCTAAACACTACACTTGGTTTTGTAGTAATGATGCTTTACATGTACTATAGCATTATTTTACTGTAATATTTTCATGTTAACACTTATGTAAAATGAAGCGAACAATTGACAGTATTTCCCTCAAACTGCTCTTCACGCTATTTTTTGTCTTGCAGTGCTATAGTGTCTTCTCTTCTGTGATCCTCTTGTTCAGCTGTCTCTCCTTTGTCATTTGCTGTCCCAAATGTTGTTCTTGCTATAAATTGTTATGTTACCATCACTTGAGCATCTTTCAGAGCTTTTGAGCAATATATATGGCATGTATATATGATGCTTTGTATTTCTAAATCATAGGATATTCTGTATAATATGTTATTAAAACTCTTGTATTTTTATATAGGTTTCTTTGTGCATGCTTTATTTTCCCTGTCTTTTATTATCCTTTTCTGTGGGATAGAAGATGAGGAAGAGAACACTTTTGCCTCATTGTTATTTTCCTTTCTAAGGCACTGTTCTGATCTCTTTAAGTTTTTTTCCAGTGGCTCCATTCACTATCTATATTATTAGAAATCAAGCATATTTACTTGTTGGCTTTAGACATCACCAAACCTAGAGCAAGTCAGGTATTGGTACACCGAGAGTTTCTTGTCCCCCTTTCTCCTAGTTAAGTAAAGCAGCCCGATGGATCTTTAAGCAGAATGTGGAGGGCCTGGGTTAAAGTGATGTTTTGACCTACTCTTTATTTGAATACTCAAAAGTAAATATGTGGAGTCATTGTTTGTAATGTTTTAGTGCCATATACAAAACATTTTCATTACTGCTTAACAAAATAACATTGGTAGTTTAGTGAAATAATAGCTCTTTCTCTGAGGAAAGCTATAGCATTATAGTTTCATTATTCAGACTCGGTCCGAGCTTAGATTCTGTGTGTGAGATGGTAATTCATATTCATTAGAAGAATTGATTTAAACCAAGTTTAGGTTCAAGTAGAAGTAATGGTTCTTTTTCATATTAAAGAATTCTAAGTTAATTTCATTTTTTTAATGTTATTAAACCTATCAAAATATTGATTTATATAGAATGCAGATTTCAGACCTCTGCTTTTCCGCATCCTCTCCAAAATGGACCATCCATTTCTGAAGATCTACCTGAAGAATTTTTTTCCAACAGCAATTAATCCTTTATGCAGCATTGTAGATTTTACTGTTTTTTGCATTTTGCTGCCACCAAAAATGAAAAGCCCCCTTTCTGCTTTCAACCACTTTCCCTTGTCGTGCACTGGCTTCATCTGGCTTCTGGGTGAATGGATTCAATTTACTTAACCCACAGGAAGGTAGCTGGATAGGGGAAAAAAATGTGTCTAATTCTTTGCCTATTAAATGAGTTGCATTGGGTCAGTACCAGTGTGCCTGGATTAGTGTGTTAGCTTGCATCAGGAGTGGGCTGTTGTAGGGAGTCTCTCGATCATCCCCACTTGCTGGGTTTTTGCTTCCTTCGTGAAATTGTCTTCAGTACGTGAACCCAATTTGCACTGGATGAAGCTGGACCACAGGGTGCACCCCCTGAGCCCCACCAGTGCTCTCTTGCTGCAGGAATGAAATGCAAGCACAGACTTTTATCGGTGTTTAGTTAGGCAGGCCCATTAATGATCATTAATGCATAGTTTTACAGGGATAAAAGGAGAGTAAGTTGGAAAGTGCTGCCAACATGACTTGAGTGTAAAGCCTTCCTATATATAAACTTTATACAGCCCGGGAAGGGATATTTTTGAAGAAGGAATGGTGGCTATCATTTGGCACTTACCTGTTACTAAATTCTGTGTCGAAAATGTCAGTGGTTCCGTGTGTCTCCCCCAGTATCTGCCAGTCACATCTTGGTGTTTGAAGTGCTGTGGTGACAACTCAAGTAAGGACTTGACAGGAATGGGTTATAGGGGATGGCAAGCGCTCCATGGTCTAATGACTCTGAGACTTGGTTCCTTTCTAGAGAAGAGAGGAGCGGAGAACATGGGAAGCGAGAGAGGATGTTAATATGCAATAAGAGTACTGGGAAAAAAATAGTAAAATCTTTAGAAAAAATCCCTTTCTGGTTATAATTTTAAGGAAGGATGAAGAGAAGGTGTTTTCATGTTGTTTTATAGAACAATTCATGCTTGTATCTGGATACTGTAGTTAGCTTAGAAGCAAAACTGTGATTGCAGTCTACATCATATTATAAAAAGCAGAGATAGAAATTGAGTTTTTGGCAGAATATTTTGCTAGGGCAGATTTGGGGCAAATCTTTTTGGATTGTCCAAAGGAATTTAGACCTGTGTGAAACATTTTTATGTGTGTGTGGTTTGGTTTTTGGGAAGAAGATTCCCTAAAAAACATAGGCTTTGTTTAGTTAGGATATTATTTTCAATATAAATTACTTGTCCTGTAGGGAATACTGCTTTGCTTGATTCTGACAGTTGAATTCCCTGATGACATTTGGATTTTTAATCCAAAATAAAGCGTTATGTCAGACCTTGTAACTTGAAAATAATCTTCTCCCTCTCAAAATTTTCTTCATAATAATTTAACCCCTTTTATTTGTCTTGCCTGTTATTCCTTACTCTATGGAAAGTTATTTCCATTTATAAGCATCAGTCACCTAGTCATCAGTTTCTATTTAAAACAGCAGTAAAAGATTAGATCTCTTTGATACAACTCACTGCCTGGCTTTTCTAATAGGAATAGTAACTGTCCTACTGCTAAGTACCTGATGGCAAACCTCATAAATTACAGGATTTAATTTTTTTTTTTTTTTCCTCATCCTTTGAAAATAATAGGGTTTTTAAACTTCCTAATGTTTACCCTAACAACACACCATTGCATGGGAACGCTAGTCTCAGCCTTACGCCGCTTCCACTGTTACAGGAAATGCTTTGCACACCAAGCATAACAGATGGAGTCTCGGTGGCAGCTTGCCTGCTCCTGCCACCACACAGCATAGGAAATGAACCAGAGGAAGGTGCAGTTCTGGAGAATTTTAAAAGAAAAATCCTACTTTTTTTTTTTCTTACTATGAAGATTTCTGCTGGGTTTTTTTTAAAAGATGGTAATAAGCTTGCATGCAGTAAAACCATCTCTTGGCTATGTTGGGCTGATTGAAGTGTCCCCAGCCTGGAATTTATATAACAAGTTAACACTGCTGCTAATTAACAGTTTCATCTATCATGTGATGGCATATGCAAATAGCACAGTAAGATGGATCTGTTGTATTTATGCAATAATGTCTGAATTAAGTTGCTAATTCCAAGGGAATTTTCTTGCTTGCTAACCTGATTCAGCATAATAGGTATTCTGTTGTGTAAATTTTTTTTTTTAAAAGACAGCTGCAGTGTCATAAAGAACAAAAAAGCTTTTGCCTTACGTGGTTCTTAATTCAGATCTTAGTGTAAAAGGAAGCAGCTGAATTAGTTGCTTAGATTCTTCAGTCTAGATGGGTGTGTGTAAGGGGAGGGGGGAAATCTGGGAGGCTTTCCAGAAAGAAATTGCCAAATAGTTGCTGTCTGGATGCAGTTTAATGTCAGTAAAATACCATGCTTGCCCTGGATGTATTCCCCTTCCTTATTTTTCAGTCGTTTGTGTTTTTCCCTATTGTTCAGGCCTTTCCTTAAAGCGTTGAATAACCAGACTTAACACATTTACATTTACAGTCCTTGCATTCAAAGCATTTAAACACTACCTTAAACCAGCAGTTCTTAAACTTAATAAATTGCCTTTTTCTCTTCCTTCCTCTTTCTTCTGATCTGTGATAACCTAGATCTTTCCTACAGCCTTCCCATGCTCACCTGTGCCCTCTAACCTACTCCAGCCCTCCTCAGCAGCTAGCCTCTGCCCTTAAGACATAGCAAGTCATATGGCCTATTTATCTCAAAATATATTTGTACCATCATCTCCACCAAAACCTAGTCCTGATCCCATCTTTACTCTGTGCCCTTCAAATCTGCATCCCCAGGCTCTGGCATGGACCTGTTGCTCTCCTTCTTTGTTATACCTCTCAAATCTAACCTCATCCAACCTCCACAGCTCATCTTCCCAAAATCTCCTCACTGCAGGTTCTAGTGATGTTGGCACCTTCACATTCTCAAGCCCCTGCACTGCCCTGGCAGTATCACCTTTCTCCACCAGCTGTCCAACTCTACTTTGTCTAGTTATTGCTAATGATGCTGGATTTTTCTCAGGGAGAGAAGGCAGCATCTCTGTTTAGTGCTGGTTTAGACAATCCCATCCTGGATTAGACTCCTAAAGACCCATCAAAGAGCTCCTTGCAACAGCTTTGCCTTCTTGACGTGGTGGTTTAGACCAGTTTGATGAAGCTGATGCCCTTTGTGTTTAGGGTGAAAGCATTTCTGGGTGGTGTTTGGCCCATAATATCAGATTTGCTCATTCCAACTCAAGCACATCAGGTGTACAAGTCTCTGCTGAACTTATTTGGGTCTGTTAGGAACATCTGGAATAGAAGCCCACTTTGCTTGCTGTTAGCTTGGTGTGGCTGCTTTTACAGTATCTTGTAGGTTCGTCTCAACATTGGGCTGGGTAGCTTTGGGGAGAAGAAAGCAGCAGGCAATCAGTGCCACGTGTCTATGCTGTGTCCCTGTCTAAGACGCAGCCCCTGGCTGGTTCTTTTCTGATCATCCCAGAGGCTCAAACACCCTTCAGTTGCTACCAGAGATGAGAGCAATGTCAGGGTGAAGGACAAGTGAAGAGGAAAAAATAGGGATGATACTCATCATGATGTCTTTTTGCATCCCCTTCTCCCCCAGTCTGAAAACAGCTAATATCTCAAAGCAGAACACTACCGTTATATTAGAAAAAAATCAGAAATGGGAAAATGGGGAAACGAACTAATTTGTCCAGGTCATAAACAGAGTCTATGTGACAGCATGGATTAGAAAAAGGGAATTCCTGGCTTCCATGCCCGAGTTCATACCTCTTGATGTTGCATTTTTTTCTCTTTCTGGAGGGAGTACATCTGGCTTGTGATCAGGAGGAGGTGTGGTTTTTTTTCAGAATTTTTTTTTTTTTCCACTTGCTTCATTCTGCTTTTCTCTACTAAGCTGAACTCTTCAGGGAAAGTGTATATAACGCTATGGGGATGAAAAGTCACTTGACGCCAAACCTTCCTGAGTGGTGTATTAGCTCAGAAGGAAATACCACCTTGGGAAACATAATTTTATTTAGACAAAGTAACAATTCTCCCTGTGTTTTAAAATTTGATTAAAATATTTTAGAGGTTTCCAGTATGGCATGTACTTGACTTTTGTTTAGAAGTTAAAGTGTAGAGATAATTTTCTTAAAATTTCTGAACACATTTTTATCCAGACCCCTGTAATTTTACAGATTCACAAAATACGGGAGTTAAGAAAATGTATATGGAAATTGAGTTTCCAACTTTCCACTTCATTAATACTAATCCTGTTATCTCTGTCGAAGTACTGAATCTATGAGATAGATATTGATAGGATAGCATTTTAAAAAAAAAAAGGGAGTTTTGTGGTTTGTTTCTAGTTTGGTGTGGGGTTGGGGTTTGTGGTGGTTTTTTTCAAGCTTATTCACTTTATTTTTTGGAACATTCTTTTTAAATAACAAATAAAATTCCTAGCTCAGGCTTTTATGTTGGAGCTTTATTGCCAGATGATGTAAAACAAATGTAACTTATCCACCAAATGAATTGGAAATGTCAACTTGTCCTACCATCACTCTCTAAATGCAACCATGTATTTTTCATGCCTGAAATTATGCAGAAATATAGATGAAACATTTTGCTATAAAGCCAACTAGCAGTTACTGAACTTTTCTTTTCTTCCTTTGGGGGGAAAAATAAAAAACACCACGACATTTTTATTTGGAAAATGCAGCTTGACTTGCTTATTTTCCTTTAAACGTGTGAATCAGCCAGGTTTGCGGGTACAAAAATCAGAGTAGGATATAGTAATGATATAGAAGTCCTCACCTGTTTGGTATGGATGGCTTACTGTCTGCATCTCAACCATGAGAACCTCACCCTGAAATGTTACAGTAATTCTTGGAAACTGTGTTGTATATTCAGCTGTTCTACGTATTATTCAAACTGTTCTGTTATGAAATTGTGTTTAACTATATACCTTTGACTTTTTTAAAGCAACAAGGAAAACTGGAAAATTCAAGACAGGTCATGATAAGTCTTTATTTTTAAGTGCACCTAACTTGTTCTCATAAGAATTTATTTTAAGTACATGAAACATTGTAGACTGCAATTGTGCACGTGAATACTCATCTTCATCTCTCGTTCCTTTATGCAAAATTGGCATTGTCAAGGTTGTAAGGCCAAAAATCTGACCTATATTATGCAATCAGTTTACTATTCAAAAACTTTGGCGCTTTTTCTGTGCGAAGCTTGTGGTTTGGTTTGGTTTTTTAAATGTGCACTGGTTATTTTAAACCATGCTCATGGGTATGTGCCTACAGTTAGGCTTTTCTGTCTTCTACTTCTTGGGTCAGTCCCTGTCTGCAGGTGGGAAAAAGAAGTTGTCAAAGTTCTGCTTTTTGGAAAAGGAAAAATGCGAGAAGTGTTAATTGAGAACTTACCTGATCACAGCTGCCATTTTAAGCCATGACAGTTAGTTCAATTGTTTGGTTTGCCAACCTTGACAGTATCATTTCTATCTTTATGAAAATATTAAGATGTTTTAAAGCAGATAAAGTCTCAGTCATTGGGGGAGGTGTATTTAGGCATTGGTTGAGTTTGACCAGTTTTCCTTCAAAAACAAACAAAAAAGCACTTGGAAATAGACTGCAGAAGGCCAGAATTTGTGGTCTGGGAAGGGAGAACTACAAGCAGTTCTTGGCATCCAAGCCATAGTTACAAATTAATTTTCCTCAGCTTGAAATAACTGTAATAATTCAGTACTGGCAATAGCTGATACATCTTAGGTGTTTTGAAATTGTCCTCTGAAAGTCTTGAAAACAAAAACTAGCTCACAAAGTAATTGCTTCTGAAGAACAAAGCTTCAACCACAAAAGCAAAAATAAAATAGCCCAAGGTGTCCAGGTTTCCCCAAGTTAGTGAAATGCAGATCTAGGTTTTGCAAAGCATTTCTGTGGTAATGCTGTGAGGGGGCAGTCCATGTGTGAGCAGGAGGGGAAGGTGGCACATCTCAACCAAGATCCTGTGTGACCTTTTTGTAACGGGTCCCATTCATAGTATGTAATGTATGTTATAAACAGGGCCTTTCTGAAGCTTGCTTAATAGTAAATTGGCTTCCCAGAAATTTAACTGCAGATGCGTAACTTAGGTTTGTTTTATATTTCCCCTGAGAGCTCAGAAGAGCTCTAAGTGAGGGTGACTTGACTTGCCAGTGGTTGGAAGAGTAACCTGAAAAGCAGCAGCAGATGAAGTGCTGCAGAGGAATGCTAAACTGATAGTCTCTGTCCTGGCATTTGAAGCACTCTGCCTGCCAGCGCTGCTCACAAACTCACGCTGCCATGAGCATTGCCATTCTCTTTGGTTAGGCTGAGCATAGGCATGAATCTAAGCACGTTTGTAACTGCTTGAAGAGAGCCCCGAACCTGTTCATGCTACTGTTTTAAAGAGATTTCAGGAGTCTGTGGACTCACATGAATGCCTTCTTCCAGAATCAGGATTTTAGGTTAGTTTGTATTCAAGTAAACTCCTTCATAAGACATGCTTTCATTAAAGTATAATGTGTACATCTTATCTGAAGATGACTTACTGGCTCTTGCTGATACAGTGTGTGTTAAATTTTTAATGTAATGGTTGATAATCTTTCTCTTCCCCAAGGTGATTTCTGGAGCATCTTCAAAGTATTCAGTAAGTGCCATTCACAGTACTGTTTTTCCACATTTTTCAGATATATTGGGAAGTCGGATTCAATAACAATCAGTGTGTGGAATCACAAGAAAATTCATAAAAAGCAGGGAGCTGGTTTTCTGGGTTGTGTGAGACTTCTTTCAAATGCAATCAACCGCCTTAAAGACACTGGTTGTAAGTAAGCTAAAGACTAGAGTTTCTTCTCTTTCAGACCAAACTTTCATGCACAGACTTCTGAAGAGTGACAGTTAATTGGTTTTTGCTGGTTTTTGTGAAGCTTGTATAGTCCAATGGGTTTGGTAGTTTCCAAGTGTTTTGTGGCTGAGGGTAGCACGAGTAGGTTAAAGAGTGTAACTTGCTGGTGGTGTTTCAGCTCCTTTGCCCATTACCATAGACAGTGGTAATGACAGACTGCGGCACTGGTCGTGGATTGTCAAGACAGAACTTACTGTGTTGCACTTCCAAAGGAAGATGGATTCTAATTACTTCCAAATTATCTTTTTATGACCTTCAAAAATGCAAGTCTTAAGGGGTAAACAAAAAGGTAAATCTATCTTGAAGCCAAATTTGTAGTTTAAAAATTAATGTGCCTTCAAAATTAATGAGTGAACTTTGTCATAAGATATTAAGTGCTCTATAACACTCTGAGCACTTCATATTTCCTTTTTCAAAAGTTAATTAACATGTAAGATGGTGTTTTCTCGTTATCCATTTACTGCTGAACAGATTTGGTGCAGTGTGATGCAAAAGTAGTGCTTGGCTATACAGATAACTTAAAAAGGAAAGAAAAATAGTGGCATGGTGGTAGAGAAACATTGTGATTTTACCATAAATACCAGGTTCCTTGGTGATAAAGGCATAACTGAAGTTCTCATTTTTAAATATTTGCACTAGATTAGTGCTTCAGTGCATTGCGCTTTGCTCAGTTCTGTGAAGTTCTGCCTATTTACTGTGGAACGTGTGGACTGATGCTGCAGGTTAGCTCTGTGCTGTACTGAGTGTTGAACTGGAATTGCATTATGACAAAGGCTCCTCTCCACAAGGGAAGAGAGTTCAAAATACTTGCTACAATCACTTCAGACATCCGATCTAGGATAATGTCATTTCCTATTCCGCAAAAGAGCTTTGTGAAGTAGGAAAAATGTTAAATCAAAATTATTCTAGTCTTGTTTTCTGATTTAAAATGATGAAAAATTAAGTCTTGGCTGAAGATTTTTAGTTTTGCTTCCCTTCCCCCATCTCCTGAAGTTTTAACTGCCTTACACTGAGTTGTGTTCTGATGGTACTTCAGTGTGCCTTTCAAAGGCAGCAGAATGTTGTATGACTTGGGCTCTGTGTCCTTGTTTTGTAGATCAGAGGTTGGATCTCTGCAAGCTTGGGCCAAATGACAACGATACTGTTAGAGGACAGATAGTAGGTAAGTAAGGGGGTTTCTTTCCAATTTTTTTTCCAATTCAGTGTTTACTGCCGGAGCCATTTGGACCTCAAGCTAGAAGTGTGTATGTAGAGACTAAGAAAACAAAAACAAAAAAAAACCCACAACAAACAAAACCAAAAAACCCCAATCAACAAAATAAAACACCCAAAGCCAAAAGAACCCCCCAAAAATCCCAAAACAGCCTCCCTCCCCTTATTATGTGGGACAGATAATACCAAATTTATTTAGAAAGTTTTTAATTTCACTGTAAAGAATTGGTGACGGTTTGAACCAGAACTCCCTGTGGAAAAACTGGATACAAATTTCTTGGCCATGGAGAGTTCCAGCAAAGCTGTGCTTCCTGTAGGTTTTGCAAAAGGCTAAAACATCTTGCTCTAACAGGAGTGAATTGCTGTCTGGGCTGACTTGGTCAATTCATTTTGTGTTTTCACGGGTTATTAACAAGTCTGTCACCAATCTCTGTAAAGCTGTGCTTTGTTGTTCTGCTAACTCATAAACCTTAAATAAGAATTAAAAAGAAACTGGCAGATTGAAAAAACAGTATCCACATAAAACTTCATAAGCACTCTCTTTTTGGTGCATTCTAAGTTGTTTCAGAAGGCAGCGTTTCTAGTAGGTCGCTTAAGAAGTCAAAAAAAAGAAAGTGGATCAGGGTAAGGAGATCTTTATTTTTATGGCAAGGTGTTAATAAGAATATTTGGACATGGGGGAAAGAAAAGTGTATTTCCATGCTCAGTTTTATGTTCAGTTCCTAGTTCAAATAATATCCAAGCAGCATTCTTGTTTTGTCAGGCAGGGAAAAACTATTGAAATATCAGTCAGCAAATAAGGGCTTCAGTGCATTTGTTTGCTTTTCTCAAAGTGTTCTGTTGAATAATACCTGTGACTTGACCTCTTGATGTTGCTCTAACCATCTGTCTAGCATCTGATCTGCAAGTGTTTGCACAGTATTAAGAGCGAGGTGGCACAAGAGAGTCAAATGATGGTAGAAATGTGGCCTTGTAAGTGCATTGCCGACACTTCAGACTGTCTTGAATATTCAGTTTTCCGTGTGAGCTCGCACAGAAGAATAAAGGATAAAACAAGTAATTTTTCTAAGGTGTTTAGGTTTTCTAGGTGTTGTCAGTTTGGTTTGGTGTTTTGTGCCGGTGTACCGCTCCCCTGATTATCCATGCTGTATGCATAAAATTTTGTTTGTGGGTTTCCTTTTAGGAGGGAGCTGAGCTCAGCTGACAGGAGAGCTTGTTCAGGGTCTGCTCCGAGCAGCAGAGATCTGCTCTGCCCATAGCAGTCCCTCAGACATGACTAGCAGGGACTGTACCCTCACACCCTGACATGCTGTCATGCTGCCCTCCAGAGTACGCAACATGCATCCTTGTCATCATGACTCGAGAATGCTAATGTGAATTAAACGAGAAAAAAAAAAAAAAAAACAAAGCAGAAAGGTCTCAAGGCTGTTGGGATGCTGGGCAGAAAGCCTGGGGCAAATACCATGCAGTGTGGGCATGGCAAATACACTTCAGAGATAACTAGTTGTCAGAGATAACCAGTCAGCACTGTGGCCATAAACTAGACTGACCAGTTGGCTTCTCCTGATATCATCATGAAAAGTGGCATAGCCAAAGCAGCATTAGCTCCTTCGGCATGCTGCTGGGGCTGTCCCTAATTATCAGGAGCTGCTGGATTGTGCGCTGAACCTAGAAAAAACAGAGTTTGTCAGGTTACAGCACAGACTGAGAACAAATCTGTATGTTCTGCTTTCCGCTGCTGTTATCAGAAAGGTCAGGTTTCCTCAGTCATGGCTGTGTTTTAATATAATATATCCTTGGTAAGATTCCAGAGACTCGTCATTATTATTTTTTTTAATGGTCGTTATTAATTTCTGTATATTTTAATCTTTCTTCACTAGTGGAATCTGATGAATTGGTTAATGAACCTAAGTAGAACTAGTTAATTCTACTGCAGTAGTTACATGGTAGAGAAATCTTGATTAAAAGTAGGGAGGCACTATAAGTTCTAAATATACTCTCAGTCCTTCTAATGATAAACTAGCTTAAATTAATAGGCTATGCAAGATTAGAAAACAATATTAAAATGTAATTGATACCTTCAGCAGATGATAACCTTACAAATCAAGTGCACAGTGGGTATGCCTTTGTAATTTGGGACAGGGAGCAAGGAGATCCTTAAATACCTGGGGTTATCTTCAAAGGGGGGAAGAAAAGGGGACGCTTGTAAGTAGTGGATGTAAAGGGCACCTGAACTGTGTCTTAATCTTGCAGCTCTCTTCTGTGCCACCATTTTATTTCTGATGTGGCGGTGCAGAAAAAAAATGAGTCCTTACTCATTACAATATGAAGCCGTGCACAAATTTTGATCCTCACATAGGCAAAGAGGAGGTAATTGCCTTTGTTTAGTTTCATTTTTGTCTGTGTGTATTGCTTGCCAAACCTTGCCTACATGCAACAATGTGAACTTGTAACGTGTGGGTTTGTTGCAGAAAAAATACATCAGCTAAGATTTTGTTTTGGTTGAAATCAAATTTAAATCTTTCCCTCTAAGAAGTTGCTTTATAATGTTAGTGTTCATGGAAAACTAGGAGTTAATATTGATTAGGAATAAAGCTCCCTGGGTTGGTCTGTTGGAGGCTGAAAACCCTAAGATTAAAAACGTTGTTGAAAATTTGGACTCTGGCCAAAACTGCCAGTACTACTACATCTTTTTAAATGTGTCACCTTGAGAAAAGTTTGGTTGTGTCTAGTTTAAGGTCTGTAAGTTTATTTTACTGCATCTATAAATAGGACTTGAAGACAGTTGTCCAGAGGTACAGTAGTGCCACCTCAAGAAATGTGTGCCACAGCACGTATTGAGGTTTTTAAGCAATCATTTTATTGTTAAAGGCAAAACAAAACATAAAAAAAAAAAAACCAACCCCACAGGAACACAAGTACCATAAATTATCATATTGGACACTAGCAAATTATGATATTGGGAACAAAAGCTGCCTTAAAAAAAAAAAAATTTGCTTTCATAATCGTAGTACAAAAGCTTCAGGCATAAATATCCATTACAATGAAACATGTAAAAAAAAAAAAAAATTTAAAAGTAATACAGTTTTGCTGAGGGCGGTAAGGTCTTTTCAGGGTGCTGAGCACTGCTTTGTGCGAGAGCTGCATTTGACTTCATACCACTGGTGTTTGAAAGAAGTCAATAAACCAAACATGTGCTTCTAGGAGTAAATTTTTGCCTGTTTTTTTTTTTGCGTGTGTATACCTGTGTGTTGAATCCCATGTGTACACAGAATACATAAGGAGTCAAAACCATCCAGGAATCTTGTATTTAAGCTCTATTAGCAGTTCTACCGTTAGCGTGCAAGTGAGGCACTAGCACTGTCCTGCTTGCTGTCCCAGCAATGCATGAGGTCAGCCACCCTGCTGCCACCAGGTGAATGTCACCGTCCATCTCCTGTGGAGAAGAGTTAATGACAGCTTCAGAGTTAACTTCTTTTCCTGCCTTAACTTGCATTCATGTTTTTTTTAAGCTAACTTTTTTGAAGATGTAGAGAATCACATGTATGAAAACATGTGTGTAACTTTAATTTGTGGGAAGGAAAAAAAATATCAAGAACATGGATCAGTTTAGTCATCCAAGTACCATTTCTCTTTCAAATATAAATGTAATTTGCATTCAGATGTCACATCTTTAATAATTCTTTTATTATCTTAATAGTAAGTCTTCAGTCCAGAGACCGAATAGGCACAGGAGGACAAGTTGTGGATTGCAGTCGGTTATTTGATAATGATTTACCAGATGGGTAAGCTGACATCACTGTGATGTAAATACCAATACAGTTTATACAACAGACTTCTGTAGTAATGACAAGTCAGTGTACAAATAGCTTAATTTGGTTTTAATCTTGCACTCAGAATTCTACCATTTTGAATTTAGGAGGAGGAGACACACAGAATAGAATAGTTTGGCCCTTGTCTTGCCTCTTCTTGGGAACCAGGAGGTGGCATATATGAATAAATGCGTTAAAAAAGGACCAAACCTTGTCTGAGAAAACATATGCCTTTCAAATTACAGAACTGATAAACTGATGTTAAATCACAGCCAGCAAGCTGACTTCATCCATGTAGTAGTTTCGTAGCAAGGTAGTGAACACACAGGCCTGGCTGCCTCCTTCAGCGCTGTGCAGAGGCATACACTATTATAAAAATAGATCGCTTTTTCTTCCATGTAAATCATAGCGAAGAAAACACGATTGGAAAAGGTAATGGAGCCTGAGTTCTTGCTGTATTTACCTGCCAAAGGCTGGGTTTAGGATTTTGATTTGTCCCTGTGAGAGTTAATGACATCATTAACACCTAAACCAGTTTAGTGAATACAGAAAAATGCTCTGTTTTAGGTTCTGGTGCTGTCATCAACTTTTTCAGAGCAAACACAGACCTTCTGAATGTGATTCTTGGCAGGTAAAGACAGGAGAAACTTGATTTTTTAGATGATGAATTTTGAAATGTAAATTATCATCTAAGTCCTAAACAGCATTCTTTTGTTCATTTGGAGTCCGGAGAAGTCAAAAACATTTTTGAAAATGCTTCTAAATTTTCACTTCAAAATGTTCCTTGTATAAATATTGCTTACTTCATTGTGTAACTGCAAAGCTAGCTGTATAGCTTTGCCTGTTTTGGAGTGTAAAAGTGATCATAATTAAAGTCATGTTATTCGAAGGTGACTTTTTAATGAAAGCAAGTAGTGCATGAAGATATATGAAAGCACTTACTAGAGTCAAGTGGTCAAAAGAAGTTAGATACATTATTAAACGTGATGTTTTCAAGAATTTCTTTAGATGGCTATTTGGATTTAATTAGAATTCAAATAGTTATTAAATATGAAGGTGTGATATTGTTAATGGTATGCCTGGTTTCAAGGGAAGAAAATGTAAAATCAATTCTGAGTTGAACTTTCAGTTGTTTCCTGTTACCTTGTTCAGCTAACATGATTCATAATAGTGTAAGTCTTCCTGAGTTGGCATTTATGTTGGAAACATTCTGTGCCCTGGTTTCCTGGAAATACCACTCATTGCCTTATCTCTCCATGTCTGAATTCTAGATGGGAGGAGCGGAGGACTGCTTCTGGAAGGATCCAGTATTTAAATCATATTACACGAACAACTCAGTGGGAGCGACCAACACGGTAAGCAATTGTTTAGGACGCTGTGCGTATGATGAAGTTTGATTGCTGACCAGGAGTGCTGAGCACAAGTGATTCTAAGTGGCTCTAACATGGGTATTCAGCATTCCTCAGAGTCACTCTACAAACACTGTATGCGTTTCTTCTCTAACATCCAACTCCTTCACTCTACCTAATATTTAACTCAGAACAACCACTCTGACTAGATTTTTTTTTTTTTTCCTCACTCGCACTGGCATCTTTGTTTTCTTGTAGAGCTGCTATGATAGAACTCTATAAATACAGACATTACAATGTCCAGACATCATAAGGGATGAAGAAGAGATCACAAGTAGCTGACAGATGTTGTCTGTGTACCTGCTATGACCATGTAATCCAGAAATTTTAAAGCTGATTGTTACAGAGCATATTTCAAAATCATTACGATCACCTTTTCTAATAAATGTGTGTTGTGAAGCTGTTCCTCAAACCAGTTTTGGTGCCTGAATTGTAGACAGTGTCATTGCATATTTTTCAGACTCTTCTGCAGACTGTCTGTGCCTGCAGACAGTCTCTTCCATCCTCAATAAATATTATTCCAGTCTCTGTATGGACATATTTGACTTAAAATAATCTGTACTGTTATCGCTGCCAGCTCTGATATATTTGCAGTTTTCAAATTTACCTAACTGTATTTTTCCTGGTATGTTGAAATACCTATTCTAAGCTCTAGACACATTTACAGTAGAAAAACAAATGCAAGATATATAATTTGTTAGGGGAATTTCCTGCATCCTTATCAATCCCCATTTAACCTATTTTAAATCCTTCTGAAAGTAGCACTGAGATACAAACCCACATAATTCAATGTTTCCTCTTGCAGTCGAGCTCTCAAGAGCAACTGTTTTTTATCGTGCTTAGCCCTTTTTCACCATCCTTGCCTAGTAACTTTCCTTAAAAATTAGAAGGAATAACAAGGCCTGATCACTTCCTCAGCTATATGAAGACAAGGTGAGAAAGTCTGGGCTCTATGACGCTCATTTAAATAAACAAAAATAATTTTACTCTTGGCACTCTAAGAAACTAATCATGTGAGCATTTGATATGATCTTGATCCTGCAGCATCATACACTGTCCTACAGACCTGAAGCTGAGGGGGTTTACTGATTACTCCAGGATGAACCAGTGAGCGCAGAACAGCAGCTTTCTGCCTGTCATTGAGGTATCCTGCTCGACAGGTCAACTGCTCGGTTCCGCTGTCCACAAAGATTTTCTGAGAGCCCTTAGATGAGGCTTCTGTACAGTGTGTTGTGTAGCCCCGTGTCCAGCCAGCAATGCAATTGTCACGTTTTTTCTGACAGACCAGCATCGGAATACTCCAGTCCAGGCAGACCACTGAGCTGTTTTGTGGATGAGAACACTCCAATTACAGGAACGAATGGTGCGACCTGCGGGCAGTCGTCGGATCCCCGGCTGGCAGAGAGGAGAGTCAGGTCACAGAGGCACAGAAATTACATGAGCAGGACACACTTGCACACTCCTCCTGATTTACCTGAAGGATATGGTATGCAAATTTAAATTCTTTTTTTAATTGTAGGTCCCAAGAAACTGGGAAAATGGGTTATGTCTCCTTGTATATTAAGATCCGTTTGATTCCTTAGTTTGGGGAGATCAGTCTTTGTGAGTGTTTTGTATTGCAGTTTTTGTTCCTATATTTACTCATTTATTTTGATTTCACAGAGCAAAGGACAACTCAGCAGGGTCAGGTCTATTTTCTGCATACTCAGACTGGTGTTAGCACGTGGCACGATCCAAGAGTACCTAGGTAAGAAACAATGGAAGTATCCTTCAGGTGGCAAATCAAAACAGTTTAAGCAGTACTCTCCTCGGTTTTCTCTGTCTAATACTACATTTCTGACCCTTGGCCCCTAATATAGGATTTTAACAAGTCATTCATCAAAATAAATTAGTCTCTCTTGCTCAGTTCTTCAACTTGTTATTTTACTGCAAAGATGGAAATTCAAGAAATAAGTTATGGGGGTGTTTGGAAAATAGCTATAGTTAACTGATTGTAGATCTTGCATATAATTATAGCCAAGTCTAAGTTTTAATACTCTGGAAAAATAATGAAACAAAGTAGGATCCTCAACACTTCAAAAAATTTAGACTTATTGAGATACTTCATTGAAAACTGAGTTGGTTTTGATTTTTAATTCAGGCTTCAGAATTTAACAAGACTTGAGCAACTGACAGTATATATTTATGAAGAACAAACTTTGTGACAGATAAGCTGGACAAATGTGATCATTTTTGATGGCGGAGCAGACAAAGGGGAAAACCTGGAAAATCTAGGGGATGCCCTTGTATGTTTTACTGCTATCTATAGTGAGCTACAGCCTCATCATCGAACTAGCCTGAGTTTATTTGTCTGTGAGAATTATTGCCCCATGTTCAGAATACCAAACATAATTTACTCAAAGAATGGGTAACTTGATACATTTTTAAGAAACTAATTGGAGACACTGGGTCATAAAAAGCCCGGGAGCAGAAATGGTGAGCTTTTTGAAGTGCCAGGGTGATTTTTATTTTTTTTTTTTAAATCTAAAAATTTTTTTCAATTTGAATATGGTAGCAAACGTTAAAAATGCACAAGTTTTTTTACAGCAGGCTTCCTGTTACAAAGCCAAAATTAATGTTTATTTTCTTTATAATGCTCTAACATGGATATTCCTTGAGCAATCATATATGCTTTCAAGCACCTCATTAGCAGTGTATAAATAGGAAAGAATATGGAGGAGAGAAACAAATGGATAAAGAAGCTGAGAGACTGACTTGTGATTAAAGTACTCAAACTGCTATTTCTGTTGCAGCTATCTCAGCACTGAAGAGAAAATAAATCTGAAATATCCTTTTAGTTTAGTGTCCTTATTTACACAATACACATGTACATATTGTACATGATCGTTTATGTGATTATTTCTGATGTGCTTGAAAGGAAAGAAGGATAATGGAAATTACTGTTAGCTTCTGATTGTTCTTTTTTTAAAAAAAAAAAAGAAATCCTGTTGAAAATAATAGCTTTCTGAAGTCTGTAGATAGTGTAAAATAGCATGTGTAGTTTGACACTGGCAGCCAGTGTTGGCATCTGAGAACTGTAGCAACTTTGTCGGTCGCCGCTGGTGTTCATTGCAATGGAAATGGATATCCCAGGAAGGACAAAGTGCCTCGTAGCCATCACTTCATTGTATTTTTGAATGATTCTTTTGGTTTTATTACTATTTTTGTGTTACAAGAATATACTTGGATGCGTTATCTGCAGACTCGAGGGTGCAATACAGCTGGCAGTTGAGCATTAGGAAGTCCATGACTTGTGTATTATACAAAGCTAGAAACTCAACTACTCTTAAAAAAAAAATAAAAATAAAATTGAATCCTTAAGTTTCTGGTGTAATAGTTTTGTATGAAATCTAAATTAGCACTGTTCTTAGGTGTGGCAGCAGAATCTGCATGAGTGTGTCTGAGAACAAAACTTGGCTGTTTGCATGAGGATAAAAGCTTTCTGTCGTTTCTAAGGAATATTGTATTTTTACGCTAATATGCCACAGTCATTTAGTTAATAAAAGTAAACCCCGAAGTTCAGCAGAGTGTGTATATGGGCAGTATCAGCAGAAGTTCAATCCCAGAGCCTTGTTATTTCTGTTAGTGGCTTCTCAGCCTTGGAGTCCCTGCAGAAGGCATCTTTTAGCCCTTCTGTCCTTCAGGTCTTTCCTCCCCTCAGCTCACATGATACTGGGAGATCTGAAGACTTACACCGTCAAGGGCAGCTCTTTTTAACGGTGTATCTGAGGTGTGAACTGTATACATGAAAAATCAGTAAAATGGACGTTTTGAAGACTAGTATTTATTTTCAGTGAACCTCTGGAATGAATCTACATCTTCCTACTTTCAGCAGAATTTTCTTGAGACCAATTAAGCTATCTCTCCATTGCTCAGTGCAGAGCTGAGTCATTGTTAATATAATATTTTATTTGAAATATTTTGTTAGAGAGCTGTTTCCTTCCCGCTAGCACTTGGGATTTTGGGGTAAAACTGTGCCATACACACATATCCCATGTGTAATTCTTCATGGAAAGTATAACTCTTCAGAAATATAGTTTTGTTTTGTAGGACTTTTAAAAGTGTGATTCAGAGTTCCTTACATGACTAATGTTGTTTTAAAAATGTTTTCTGTCAGAATTGGTGTAGAACCGCAATTTCATTTTGGCAAATATGGCAGTGGTCTTTATTTTTGTTTTAAGCCTGTGTTAATTTACCATCTGAAGTTAGTTTGTAAAAATGAAGGTTATTTGATAAGAATTTTTCTTCCCCACGGCATATGTTCAGGGGTGTGTGTTTTTTCTTTGGTGGGCTTGCACCTTGGGAGTAGAGATTCCAGCTGAACAGATCAAGTTTCTGAAACAATACATTTTCTCAGACTTCATGGAATTGTTCTGTTACATTTACGCTTGTTTGGCTCAGAGGCCAAATGCTGAGGTATTTTTCATTTTATATTTGTTTTCACAGGGATCTTAGCAACATCAATTGTGAAGAGCTTGGTCCACTGCCTCCTGGATGGGAGATCCGAAATACAGCAACAGGCAGAGTTTATTTTGTTGACCATAACAACAGGACAACGCAGTTTACAGATCCACGGCTATCTGCTAACTTGCATTTAGTCTTAAAGTAAGTCTTAAGTCTCAGGCATATGTTGAATGTAATAGAGGAAAGAAAGTGACTCTTGAGGGGTGCTAGATTTTATATCAAGATGTGTTCTGCCATTCAATAGGAGTTAAAGTATAGTAGTGTTGTTCTTTAATATACTACCAACTTACTGTGTTACATAGCAAAGAAGACAGGCTTGATATTCCTTTAAAAAAAAAATCTCTAGCAGCATTTAGGCAGGAATGTGACTATTGTGATGCTGGGAGATGGGGGCAGCAGGAGAGGAAGCAAGTGCTGTCTGCTGGAAAAGATTGGTCCATGGAATTTTTTTAACAGCAAGAGACACTTTCTTTCCTTTTCTTTATACTTCATACTACTTTCAGTTATGGAGAACTTGTTTTAAAGTAGGAGGTTGCATTCAGTAGCCACTGGTGTGAAATACTGATGTGAATTTCACTGGTGTGAAATTACCTAAGGGTGCACAAGTACCCAACTATTCTGGAATAAAGGAGAAATAATTCCCCTCCTACCTTCAGTTTTAGAGTAAGACTAGTTGAGATGTTCTCAAAATAAGACCCCAATAAATCAACTCAGGTTTTTTACAAAAATAATAAAATAGGAACCGTATTTTTCTGCCGTAGTGTTGTGATACCACATTTTCATACTGCACTTTTAAAAAGAGAAGGGGAAACTCAAAAAGAATTTTGGCTCTTGTTTTTATTCCCTCGGCACTCATTTCACACTGGGGAATTTTCTACTAAAAATGGAAAACAAAAAGCAAACAAACATTTCTCTTTTTTTTGCATAGACACGACTATCGGTTTGTCCAAGCTATTTGGGAGTTTGACTCTCTCGTTTCTCCTACTAACACCTTTTAATACTCTTGAAAAACACCTGTAAAGTATTGAGTAGGTGTTAAGTGGAAGAAACAATGAAGAGAGTTGGTTAGATAGAAAGTCATGCAGCCCTAGGCAAGGAGTAAATCGGAGGAATAGTCCTTTTAAGGAAGTGAATCATTGAGAAGAAAAGCTGAAGGAAAAAGAAAATGGGAACAAGTACTGAAAAGACAAAACTGAGGAACGGACAGTAATATCCAGGAGCTCAACATATCTTTTGTGTAACACATAAAGCTGGCTAGACTTTGTCTGCCCAATATACCTTTGAACTTAACACTGCGAGAGGGAGAAGAGTCTAAATAGTCACGGATTTTGTTTAGAGAAATCATTGGTTATATACGTGTGTATTACAGAACTTCAGTAAGCTCCCATCATCCAGACGCTTTTAGTTCTCTTTTTTTTTTTTTTTTTAAATTTAAAACAAATAATTACTAATTTTAGCTGAATTTAAATTGGTAGTTTCAAATGAACATAATCTTGAAAAAAAACTTACCAGTGGAGGAGTATGTTTGTGTTTGAAACGCAGGAAAGTTCATTAAATTAATTCAGATTAGATATTTTACCCAAAGAAAAACTTCAGACCCTCTTAGCCACAACAGTGCAATTCTTAAACTGTAGAAAATTCAGTTAACTGGACTATATTTGAAAAACTTTTATAGGTAGGTTTATTTTTAAATGACAGGAGGGTCACAGTGGTTCGTTCTACATGTATCGTGGAGGGCAAATAAATAGCTAGTTTTGTTATCTAGAAAATCCAATTTGACTTTCAAGTTCTAGAATCACAAAACTATTTTGCATTTCTTTTAAACTTAAAGTACTACCACAGCGTGCTTAAGTTTTTCGTTTGTACATCTGTCTTTCATTAGGGAAGGATTTCAGAAATTCAACCAACAGTGTCATCAGCAAAGTCTGCTGCCTGATAAATATTTTCTGGTGTTTATTCTTTTACTGCAGCAAACAGGATATGTGAAAGCTTCTCCCCCCCACCCCGCCTTAAGTCCACCTCCTTATTTATTCTTTTTTTTAAAAAAAAAGCTTTGCCTTAGGCCTGTTATTTTGTAAATTATCTGAGAAATAATTTTAGTATTTGAGTGGGATGGGTGTGATAGTGCTTTAGGTTCAAAGGTGTAACAAAAAGTTTATTCTCAGTGATACTGACTTTTGTTCTTCCAGTTTGTTCTTCCAGTGATGACATTCTACTTATGAAAATAATCACACTTGTTAAGACAGTTTTTGTTTGAAAATATTGACTAAGAGTTTGTGACAGGTTTTGATAGTTATGGCACCTGAGAAGTACTTAGATTCTTACAGCATTATACAGAATCAAGCATAGTCATTCAGCTGTGAAAACAAACTAAGAAATTAAATTAAATTACCTTAAGCACTGCAGATAGTTCAGCTAATACTGCACTGAATATTTTTAGTCTCATATGGAGGGTGGCATTATATATTTCTCCTAGTACTGCCCTATTTTAGATTGGTTTAATTGGATGCATAGATCTTAAGTTCATGCTCAGTTCAGAGTTTACATTTTCTTTAAGACTACTGTTGACTGGCTTTGTGTTTAGGGGACTTTTTTTGACTCCTGTAGGTAATAGGAACATATGCTCACTTTAGTATATAGTTGTGACCTTCTGGTAGGCATATACAAGGAATATTTTCACATGCTTGTCATTACAGAATTAGAAAGTTCAGAAGATAGAACAATGATTTTCCTTTAATATGTACATCAAGTAAATATAGTCTCAGTGAGATTCGTATTTAAAACTAATCACAAGTAAAAAGGAGTTACTATGCACATAACACAAATGACATAGAGATGTATTCTGGAACCACATTCAGTGTGTGTCTCTCAAATATTGTAATGACTTGGTTTCTCAGGAATGACTTACAATAAACTACTGTCATTTTAAGACCAGTGCGAACAGCTTGCAAATAAAGTTGAGATAGCCTTTAAAAGAAAAAAAAAAACACCAAAACAAACAACCAAACACCCCCCAAAAAAACCCCAAACAGAAGCAAACAGTGTAACACTGTGAAACGATCAACATTCATTAAGCTAACTTGTGAAGTTCTGCATCCTAGGATATAGTAACAGAGTAGGATTTTTGTGCGTTATTGCCGCCTTAGAGCCCAGGAGTAAAGAGGTATTATGAGTGATATTAAGCTTTGAGTTACTGCTGAAGTAATCTACAACGTGTGCCATTGCAGGGGTTTCTAAATATTGGGCTTGTGAGCCTACTGATAAAGATTTCCTGGTCACCTGGTGTTAGTTTCCCTTGAGGATGGTTTATGCAAAATTGCTTTAAATAGAAGGTTTGCAAATAACAGAATAGCTATTCAGAACCACGAGGCAGACTGGGAACACCCTACCCCTTTTTTTTTAATTGCCAGTTCTGAATGTTCTTGTGCTGAAAGCCTGCTGGAGGTGATTTTTGGTTGGCTGGGAGAGCTTTCTAGTAGACCTTGTTTCAAAACAGACAATAGGCTGAAATTTTAAAATATACTAAAACTGTGTTTGGTCCCATCTAATATTTTTTTGGTCTTTGATGTTGAGAAAAACTATAATATTAACATTCCACTGGAAAACATTCTGAATTTCTTATTTCTGAAATTCTTATTCAGAAAACATCCTGAATAACCTTTTTTATTTATCCAGTAAATGTAGGGTATTCTTATGTGTTCCACACAGAGATATTTTTCTCATGGTTTAGGTAAAATACAGCTTTTATTCTGTGTTGTTTGGAAATGCCATACTAAAAAGCTATAAAAATATCCACTTACTGTGTACAAGAAACGACACAAGAGAGGACATCTCTGCAACACGATTAATTTACTGTTCCTAGTAAGAAGTCAGATTTACAAAATCTCTTAGAATTGCTAGTAAAAATACTTGTTTATCTGTGCCAATTAGTTACATGTGAACTCCCACATTCCTGTGGTCCAGACTAGGCCAGGTACAAGGGACAAGGTCCTTCCCAAGCTGCCAGTACAAACATCTTTTTGTAAGCTTACTCTTTTTCAGACAAGCCATTTAAAACAGACTATGGTATTGACTGTAGATTAGAGGCATGGTGTTTGGCAGATCCCTGAATTTTAAAATGGAGGAAGGCAAAACAGGCAAAGGAAATATGGAAACGGTATCTGAGAAATTCAGTGTCAGCAGCTTAGCAGTAAAATTGTATGGATAATACCTTATTATATAGTGCTGTAACCTTTTACGTACTCTGTAGAGTAGTACTAATAGGAATAACAAACCCTAAAAACAACTGATAGTTGCCAAGAAAGACAGAAGCATATGTCTTTAGTCAGGATAAAGTCTCTGAATTTATTTTTTACTAGATCCGGACATTTTTATTGTAATCACAGTAATAATATAATAAATTGAAAGTAGTTTAGTTAACAAAGATTTAACCTTTAGGAAACATCTGAAGAAAACAGGGGACGTATGACTTGAATATCTGCAAACAGCTGTGTTTGTTTCTAGCCGCCAGAATCAACTTAAAGATCAGCAACACCAGCAGCAGCAGCAGGTAGTGTCCCTGTGTCAGCTTCCAGATGAGGCAGAGTGTCTGACTGTGCCGAGGTACAAGCGAGACCTAGTGCAGAAACTCAAGATCCTGAGGCAAGAGCTGTCACAGCAGCAACCTCAAGCTGGCCATTGTCGTATTGAGGTCTCCAGGGAAGAGATTTTTGAGGTAATTCGAGAATTTGACCCATTTCTTAACACTGAGGGAAGGGGAGGAGGGGTGTGTCATTCGGTTAGACGAAATCTTGAAGTCTGGAGTGAAAGCTGAAATTTTACCGGTGGCAAATGGGAAGAGGAAGCATTTCAAGGGAATGTTAAGAACGGTTGTGTACTTAAAGTAGATGTATTTACTCTGTAGAGAAGAAATAAAACGAGGCTGAAGATACACAGACTGTGTCGGGGCTGAGGAAGGAGTCCAAGCACTTCAAGTATTTGAAGATACTGTCTGCCTTCTTCCTTGAATATTAAGAACGTTGATGTCTGTTACAGGGAGAACGTTACAGTTTGAAAACCAAACAATTATTAGTGATATTTCACCTGTTGTAATGTCAGTAAAATGACTACTGGATAGCATTCATCACTGAAGTTTGGATTATTTACAGAATCACAGAATCATCTAGGTTGGACAAGATCTTGAAGATCATCTGGTCCAACCATTAACCTACCACTGACTGTTCTCAACTACACCAGATCCCTCAGCACTGTGTCAAAATATCTCTATTTGAGTTGATTTTTTTTTTTTCCTCAGAATCAGATTGATTTTATAAATTGTCTAGGCTTTTGAATGATCAGACATGGCCACAGTGGGATATCTGCATTTTATTTTGTGACATTATTCAGCAGAATTCTGCTGATTTGATTCAGTTACAATTCACTGGCTTTTTCTGGAGAACAGTCTGTCTTCTTGAGAACTTTAGCACCCATCCCACCCACAAATGTGATAGGCCCCACTGTGTTGTCACATTTTTTTCCCAGCTGAGAAAGGTTTGTGTTGGGTCTTCCCTTTGGAGACAGTCAAATCAGTTCATAATCAACTAAAAAAGAAAGGGAGGAAAGGCTGCTGTACTGTAGCAAAAATGTTCTTGTTCTGAAAACAAAGCTGAGTATGCTGTGTCCCAGACACACCTACCTCTTCTGTTCTGCAAAGCCAAAGCTTGGGGCGCTGATATGTGACATAAATAGAAACGCAACTCTCTTAAAATTCCATTCTAAAAATTAGCATTTGGTTTGCCTCTTTCAGCTTTAGTTTTATGTCTTCTTGGTAAAGTCTTACTGATAGGAATAATTCTGTAGGTGTACTGGGATGACATTGATGCTTCTATACTGAAGATGCTTCTTGAAGGCTTGCCCATGTGTTGTACCCAGAGTAGAAGCTCCACTGTTGGTTTTCAGACTGCAAAAATTGAGCCGTTGTGCAAAACAAAAGGAATTTACTGACACAGATTTTAATTCATTATAAGTTACGTGAGAACTGGAGAGTGTTCTGATCACTGTACACCTCTGGAAATTTAACATAAGGTGATTCATCTCTCATATCTGTTTTATCTGACAAGTGTTATCACGTTTGTAGAAAACTTACAAGTAACAATCTGTGATTTGAGAAACTGGTTAGTATCTAGGAAAATGACATCCCCTTTCATGGTATCCCCTTTGGACTCAGTCTGACACTCCCTTATTTTCTAATAAACAGTCGTAGCTTCTTGTCTGTAAAAAACAGTCAATAAAAGAAAGTGTCATGTGTTTACAGGAATCCTACAGACAAGTCATGAAGATGAGGCCAAAAGACCTGTGGAAACGATTAATGATAAAATTTCGTGGGGAGGAAGGCCTTGATTATGGAGGCGTTGCCAGGTAAACAGTCCATCCTCTGTGTCTGCCCTCACCAACTACACCTGTGCTTTGAATCCTAAACCAGCCGTGTATCAGCTTTGTTTCTTTTTACATTAGCCTTACTCGTATTTATTTCCGTAACAGATTGTATGTCAGGAGAATATATATTTTCAGACAGTCTTTTAAAGGAAAAACTGCATCAAAGAAAACGAATTTATTGGAAACGAATCAAAATGCATGTTACAGATCACAACAGACATCTATCATATATGCGAGACAGTCTTTTGGTATCTATTGAGATGACTGTATTTTTCTTTGGTTCGTAAAGCTTGGGTATCTGAGAACTTATACCACTAAATACTTGGCTTTGTGGCAGAACTTTGATCAAAAAAATATGGTTTATTGCAAATTCTCGCTACTGTTTGAAGCAAAATGTTAAGAACTAGCAGTCAGTAGGCAACTTGAGTCTGTCAGTAGTCTGGGGTTATTTTCACTTGCTTAGAAAAAGTGACATTTATTGATTGTATGAAGATTTTCTTCACATATTAAAACAGCATTAGGAATTGTTTTGGCCAGTTGCACAGGTGCTGGTTTCTTCACTAAAAATATTCCCCACCTCTGGCATGTGGATTTACTCTCTCTAAATGAGCGTTGACTCATTGTTTGTGGGGTTTTTTTCACTTTTTTACCATTAGTATTAATTTCAAAGTACAGACGATGCTCCCAAACAGCCCATCTTCTATGTCTGTGGTTTGGTTTATAGCAAGTAACCCCTGGGACCTGGGCTGTTAGCTTGCGTGTCTCTTCATGAGTTTGCAAATGGCCAATGGAGTTTTCACTTCATCCATTCCTAAATATTTTAACATCCTAATTAGCCGTAACTAGCAAAACCGTCTTGTTGACTCAATTGTTTGATGATAATAACAGTGTTTAAAATAAAGAAGTTACAGATGCTGTTGTGCACTGTTTCCCAAAGTATCTGCTAGTAGTTTTCATCATGGGTTTTGTTTTGAGTCTGCATGCTGTGGAGCCTTTGCCATCTTCCATATGGGAATACAGGAAGACCAAGCTAGAAATTGTTAGTTTTCCCAATTCTTAGGCCATAATTTACTGATCTATGAACATGTAATTAAAACTTTAAGTAAATATATCCATTACCTGAAGATGGTTTATATTAAAAGCTTTGACTCCAACATCTCTGAGGTATATACAGTCAACATAATACAGGGTCTTGTCTCGGTGTGTAATGGATGAAGGAGAGTCATAGTCAGAAACTCTCTTGGAAATAAGTAATCTGGAGAACAATCTTGGAAAACTGGGACATTCATCAACGGTCAGGTGCTGTATAGTTACTGAGCCAATAAAAATAATTCTGATTTCAGACTTATGTGTTCAGAGATAACTTCCTTCACGTTTATGTTTAACAGGAAGATTAAAAAAATCAATACTATTCTGAAAATATCCTCAGTGTAGGAATGCATTTGTTTAAAATCATACTGTTTTGAAAAGATTCTCAGTGTAGGAATGCATTTGTCTACACAATAAATTATTTTATTTTCTTCAGGGAGTGGCTCTACCTATTGTCACATGAAATGTTGAATCCCTATTACGGTCTCTTCCAATATTCCCGAGATGATATCTATACACTGCAAATCAACCCCGACTCTGCAGTCAACCCGGTACGACTGGTGACATGAGTTCTGTAAATCATCCTTTTGTGACTAGAAATGAAATACATCTGGGGAGCGTTCTAGACCTAGGAACCTAATCCTCATATTAGTACTGCTAAAGACTGAATTTGTGCAATAATATGATAATTTCTTCTTAGTACTGATCAAAGAAACTTCTCAAATGTGTTCTTAATTTTCTGTAAAATGTTGATTTATGCTTCCTTTGGGAGAAATGAAATTTATTTTGATTCTTAGTAGTAAGATTTGTGGACTGGAAGCAATATACTCAATGTACTGTGTATAAAAACAAACAAACCAAAAAGCTCTGGATATGGGGTTTTTGTGTGTTGGTTTTTTGTGTGTGTGTGTGTTGAATTTTTATTTCACGTTCAGTAGATATTACCTGGACGTCTTACTTAGCTGAATGGCTTAGTCTCCTCTTTCTATTCTAGGAACACTTATCATATTTCCATTTTGTTGGACGGATAATGGGGATGGCTGTGTTTCATGGACACTATATCGATGGAGGCTTCACGTTGCCTTTCTATAAGCAGTTGCTAGGGAAGCCAATTACTTTGGATGATATGGAATTGGTGGACCCTGATCTTCATAACAGCTTAGTCTGGATACTGTATGTGCTGTGTATTATATTTTACAATGTTAGAGTTCTGTCTCGGTTAACATGTGATGATTTTCCTAAATCCAGTTGAAAATAAAGTGCATTTTGATCTCTTGCTCAGGCAGATTTAAGAAACACATTTCTTGCACAATTTAACTTATTTGAGGCTTAACATGCTCAAGGTATTCAAATTTGGGAGGTGGGGGGGGGATAAATGTTTGCTGAGATGTAAAGTGTTCGGTCTGTACATTTTAATTTATTAATTTTGCCTATTATTAACAGTAACATTAAAATATAACATTGAAACTTTGATAATGGTTTTAAAATTATAACATAGTAAAAATGTGTGTTCACTTTCTGCTTCCAAGCAGTGATTTGGAATGCTATTGAAAAACTAAATTGTGACGTCTGTCAGATGTATTACAGCTGTAATATATACTTGCAGAATATGTTTTCCCTGAGTCACTTTCTTATTTCTTTCCACCAGTGAGAATGATATCACAGGAGTCTTGGACCATACGTTTTGTGTAGAGCACAATGCATATGGAGAAATTATTCAACATGAACTAAAACCCAATGGGAAAAGCATCCCCGTGACAGAGGAAAACAAAAAGGAATACGTCAGGTATATTGATATCTTTTCTAAAGTTTTTTTAATATTTCTTGTGGTGGGGAGGAACTTTTACTTATTCGAAGTAGTTGAGGGTGTTGTTTTTTTTCCAAGTGGTGGTGCAATGGTGGTGGTGTGTGTATTCCTGTCAGGCCGTTTTTTTTGGCTGGATAAATTGCAGGTTTATTGTATTTGAATACATCTTTCACAAGACCAATTTGCACTTGCTTGCAGACTTTATGTAAACTGGCGATTTTTACGAGGAATCGAAGCTCAGTTTCTGGCTCTACAGAAGGGATTTAATGAAGTAATCCCACAACATCTGCTGAAGACATTTGATGAGAAAGAGTTAGAGGTCAGTCCACTAATGTTATGTCGTCAAGTGTAACAATAAAAGCCTGAGGCATTCTTCTGAGACTGAGTAACGTGCGAAGTTGTATCCCCAGTGCTTTAGGGGTTTGCAGGTGCACTGTTGCAAGAAATACAGTTAGCATAAGGGGTTACCAGGTCACGGAGTCACTGAGCCTGCGTGTACCTTCCACCGAGAGCCATAAGAGTGTTTCTCAAGGTGATACCTGTCTCGTGGCAACTGCAGAAACGGTGGAAGTGGAGAGCCTCTCCTGTACCTGAAAACCCAGCTGTACCGACTGAGAAGTAACTGCAGGGACCTCGGATTGTCTCAGAGTGTGTTACTCCAGCAGAGGTGCTGGTGCATATTTCTCACAGTGCAGTTTCACAATATTAAATCCAGTGCTGCCAGGAAAATAGGCTGTCACTCCCTTCCACCTCCTACCACTTGCTCCCAGCCCTTCCAGCACACTGCCCTGACTTTGGTGTCAGGCAGCTGTGTGGTTTTGCAGACCCGAGTTATGCCAGACTAAATTGGCCCTGTAAATACAGCATAAGGAAAGGTGCTGTCACCGACAAATGTGCTACAAAACGTCAGGATCAGCATCCAAACAATATCCTCTCAAGGCAAATCCCATAGATCCCAAGCTTGTCTTAAAACTGCAATCTAATATACAGTCTGTTAGCTGTGGAGCTGGGGTTTTTGCCATAAAAAATGGCCACAAGGTAAATTATTCATGCCTTTCTGCTGTTCACTGTACTAGAATGTTAGTGATTGCTCTTCTTTTTGCCTGAATATTCTCATTCAGCAGCAGTGAACCAGCCATACTGTTAACCCAGAATCATTTTGCAAATGCAAAATAAAGAGAGGGGAAGATCCAGTGTTCTTGGTCACTAGGAAAAAATCTTCATCATCATATTCCTTCTGAGCTTAAACTGATTGATTGTGGATCTCCATTTTAGAAGCATGGAAAGCTCTTTGTCAGGAGAGAAGTCTGATTTGTGTTGTGTGTGTGGTATGACAAGAACAAGATTACTTTTGAGGGTCCAAAGTTAGAGCAGCCAAACTACACCCTTAGCTATGCTCCAGAAAGAAATACTGAGTTCAAGTGTGGATTATGCACTTTCACACATGGGTAGGATCTGTGCTTCTGTTATTTAATTGACAGTTCAAGACACTTTTGTATAAGCTTATAAAATTATTGATTTTTGAATTTGAATTGATGCCATTTGAAAAGTGGATTGCATGCTAAGTAAGATTTAAAAAAAAGAAAAGTTGTATTTCTGCATTGCTTAAGATTAGTGAGAGGTTATAATTTGCCTTTGGTATAAAATCTATCATTTTTTTTCAAAATTAGTTCTTCATCATTTGGCTAGCTCCAAAACTATTTTTATTGATCGATAATGAAATATTTTATTTTAAACTTACAGCTCATCATTTGTGGACTGGGAAAAATTGATGTTAATGACTGGAAGGCAAATACTAGGTTAAAACACTGTACCCCAGACAGCAACATCGTGAAATGGTTCTGGAAAGCTGTGGAGTTTTTTGATGAAGAGAGGAGAGCGCGACTTCTCCAGTTTGTGACTGGCTCATCCAGAGTGCCTCTGCAGGGCTTCAAGGCATTGCAAGGTAACGCCTTTCTCCAGGAGGAACTGCAGAGGGCCCGTACTCCTACTCGGAGGAAGCAATAGGACACATCACAGAAACAGTAGCTGCAAATGAGGCTGGTGGGCTGTAAGGTGACTCTTTCAGAGCCATTTTTAATGGTCTGATGAATAACAATCACAAATCGTCTTTTTTTGTGAGGTTGTTTATTACCTTGTTATTCAGCTGTAAATGGCTCTTTTGTTTCAATTACTTCTGTCTCTGGCAAGAAGTTCTGACCAGCCGAGATCTTGGTGCGGAGATCTTGGTGGGTTTCTGCTTATGTGTTTTTTTTTTCTAGAAACCTGTTTTTCAATTTCTGTCTTGTACAAGCCCTCATCACCTGTACAGCTCTGGGACCAGAAACACCAACATGCAGTGTTCTTGCCATTCTGACAGCAGAGGCACTTGCTAATGGTGACGGTTTTTATTGTAAGAGGGACATAATCACCGGCAGCCCGGGCCGCAGGAACAATCGCCTTAATTACCGACCTGGCCTGTCTTCTGAACTTCAGTGGAAGCTCTGGGTCTCTGGTGCAGCAGCTCTGGCTGCAGCCCATACTGCTCTGTTAAGGGTAGTTATCCAATTTTACCTCTCACAAGATGAGAGAAAACTGCCTGGGGAAAACATTGCCCGTAAACCATTCGAACAGGTAGAAGATTCCATCAGAACACAAACGCTGGGGTAACAGCTGCCGCATACAAAAGCCAGTTGCTGTAGTGTTTCTTCCTCATTATCCCTTCATTATCAGATAGAAGCCCTTGTTTTCTTTTTTCTCTGTTCTTGAGGTCTAAAATACTCAGGTGCATTAGAAGCTCAGGAATATTGAGTTTTTCAAGACCCCAGTTACTTTAAGTGGTGTTTAAATAACATTGCAGAGGGTGGAGGGACTTGGGTCCAACTGTGTAACTGTTAACCTGTCAGAGTAGTTACAAGTTACATTAACCCCACCGCTGATGTGTGTGCTGTTACTAATAGTGAGCTGTTTGGAGAATGGAAATGGAAGTAATAGCAGTTTAATGGCAGCTGCACTGCAGGCTTTAGAATGACTGTACTGGTAAAACAAGTATTTCTGTGCACAAATGAAACCTCCTTTCCTACAGATGTGGACATAAAGGTTGTCAGGTTTTGGACTGGGTTGTACTAACACGGCACAAGCAGCTCACATTCTCGTTTAACAGCAGAGTCCCCATGAGAAAGACCGTGGATTATATTCTTTAATGTCTGCTTCCACAGGCAAGAATTCGTTTTACTAAGGTTAGGGCGTTTGTAACCTTTACTGTCCTGTGTGAAATCTGCAGTTATACTAAGTCTAAAAGGCTGCTGTCCTGCGGTCCTTGTTCTTTAGCAGAGAGATTAAGGGGATCTCTATATCGTCAGATTAATTCAACAAAATCACAAGAAGTTGGTGTTATGATCTCTATTGAATTTGATTGGAATCAGCCACTACTCAAGGCCAATTACCAAATGGGGACAAATACAGCTGCAGGTGTTTTGTTCTCTAGGAAAGGTGAGAGAAATTCGATTAAAAACTGTATAGAATTATACAGGGCACTGTGCCAAACAGGTGTTGTGTTCTTCCTTATCAGTGCTTTGTTCTTGTTTATCTTTCAAAGGTTTAAATAACCGCATGGTTATCCTGTGTGGGTGGAGGGGAGGAATCTGGTAGGCACTGTGAGTTTTTTTTCCTGCCTGTTTACGATTTCAGGGTTTTTTGTGCATAGCTTCACTTTTTTTGTGGTTTTTAGTTAGTTTGTTGTTGTTGCAGTGCAACAAATACCATATTATGCAATAGAGTGGTATCAGAGATATTTTCTGAATTTTCAGGTGCTGCAGGCCCACGACTATTTACAATACACCAGATCGATGCCAGCACTAATAATTTGCCGAAAGCTCATACCTGGTAAGGCTTTCCTTTTCTTCCCCTCCTTTTCTGACATAAGAAATGCAATCTGCACAGAGTAGTAAAGGTGTGAAAACTAGAGATTTGCCTTTATATGAAGTCCCGTTGGCCTTGTTAACTATTGCTTTGTCATTTTCTCAAGTACGTTAAATAGCGTAACGTAACTTTGCTAGGTGATGCTTGAAGTTCCAGAGAGCTGAAACTCTTCTGCCTTCCCTCCACAGCTTTAACCGAATAGACATTCCTCCTTACGAAAGCTATGACAAGCTATACGAGAAGCTGCTAACTGCCATTGAAGAAACATGTGGGTTTGCTGTGGAATGACCCTTCACAGGCTTACCTGAGACTCTATTTATACTCCTGTCAGCCAGAAAGCCCTTCCCTCAGCCAAGACTCAAGAAATGCTTGAAATACAGGAAACTTTCCCTTTTCTACACTAGGACACTGGGAGGGAAAGGACAACTTTGGAATTTTTTTTTTATTTTTTTTTTTTTCAAGAAAATAGGTTCTGTGGTTCCTGCCATAGGATCATTCAGCTGCTATTAAAAACTAATATCTTGAACATACAGAATGCTGACTTTTCCTACATTTCAACAGTTAAGCAGTATTCTATACTTAAAGACTACTATTTTTGTAAAAGGTAATCTATTATATTTGCCTACCTGATTTCTATTCTCAGATACCAAGACACAACTTCAGCAGTCGGTACAAGTCACGTTTCAGCCTGTTTTAAATGTATGATACTGAACAGCATCTATACCTGCTATTTTTGGAAAAAATATTTTGGATTATTCTAACTTTGCATAAAATTGGCTGAAAGAATCATTAATCTTTTTAATTAAAGCCACTTACATGTTAACTGCGTTTTCTTATAGTAAAACATTATATTCTGCAATGTAAATTCAACTTAAATGTTACCACAGGGGGCTTTTTTATATTTTTCAAGCATGAATTACAAATACGATGTTTTGGGGTCCTATTTATATCACTTGTCAGATTCCTTAAACAAAATTTCTAGTGTGAGTGACACATACTGTATTTGGTACAGTACTTGTGTTAATATGTGGAATAGACCTTTTTTAATGAACAGTAGATGTTTTGATTTTTTTAAAAACAGCATTTTTTCTAACAAGTCTGTCAAGAGGTTTTTTTTGTTGCTTTTGACTTGAAATTTAAACACTGCATTTTTCAACTTTTTAAGCATGCTGATGAGGTGATATTTGACAGCAGAAGCCTGTCAGCAGTTTGTTTCAGAACCCATCCTGTCCAGTCAACCAAAGTTTGTTTGAATGCAGCCAAATCGACTTATATATTTGTTGATGCTAAAGATTTATCAGGTAAAACATGTTGTAATCTTTGTCTAGCTGCTCTCGTGACATGTGGGTTTAAGTCACAACTGAGGGGAAAAAAAAAAAGGTGTATTAACTGAAATATGTGTAATGTGCTTTGAAAATGAGGTTTTAAAAAGCACATAATTTAAATTATTGATTGTAGGGATGGAAGTAAGTATATATATGAATTATAACATGGGTTGATCTCTTCAAAGGGGAATAAAATGCACTACCAGTAGAGGGAACTGAACTTTGAAGTTAGTTTGGGAATTCTCAGTTAAGATCTGTATGATCTGCTTGTGGTGTGTAGATAGATCAGTCTGCTTAAGAGATGGTGGTGTTCTCCTCTCAGCAATGAGACTATTTGGAATAAGTAGCAGGTTTTTTTTCCAATCAGTGTTGTGTTTTTTTTAACTTAGGTTACAATTAATCATCAAATCTGCACTATTTTTACACTGCCAATGAGAAGAAAGTCAGGGGTATCAAAAATGCTAAAAGAATGGGATGTAAACAGCTGTTCCGTTTTTGCAGTGTAAGGCACACGGTGAACTAGCTAATTCTGTCTGTTCTATGGAGCTTGAACTTAATTTTGTTCTGCCAAATTTGACTGCCACAGTGAGTAAACTACTACTGGATGTTGTGTTTAGAATAGTGGGCGACGGACTACTTTTGTAGAATTGTGGTAAGAATCTGGTGAGCCAAATCCACATGTTCGTTGGGGTTTTTTTGGTTTTTTTTTTTTTTTGTACAGCTGTTGCTGGAAGGTTTGTTCTAAGAGACTTGCTTCCCATTCTGGGCTGGCTGCAGAGATGAGGCTACTTAGGGATGTAAATGTAAAGCCAAGAAACTTGCTTTGACAGCCAGGTTTGAAATCTATCAGGCCCATTTTTACTTCATTTCAAGGGACTGTTGCACTCATGTAAAATGGCTGGTACCTTTGCATCTACAGCTGGGATCCCTAATTCAAGGCTTTCAGGTGACACTGTTACCAGAGAAGCTACCACTACATCTGTCCAGGTTGCCTGGGAGAGCAAAGTAGGTTGTTGCCCAGTGTGTTTCTTACTCAGTACTGCTGCCTGTGGTTGGGACCACTGCTTTAGGCACTCCCAAAGACCTCTTCTCACCCCCCGGCAAGTTTTGAGGTATGATGTGAATTACTATTTACAGAGACAGGTTCTTTTGACCACTGTTCACAGGATGGATACTCCAATGTCAGCTAAGTGAGTTATTTCCCCACCCCGCTCAGGCTATGGCTGCAGCCTCCGTGGTCATGAAACAGGAAAAAAAAAACATAAAATCTGCTTTGATCCAGCTTTTGGGAGAAGACAGGACTCTGTTAGGTGATCTGTGGGGGAAGGCCTGCTGCTCTTCCCTTTGCTCCAGACAGCTCTCCTCACCTCAGCACTACTTAAAGACTGTCCCTGTAGTGTGTCTCCTGCTCACATCACCCATACCCACCTCCCAGGAACTTTCTCCCTGTCAACCTACTTAGGCCAGTAAATTTATAAAATGCATATTTCTGGCCATCCCTGTGTCCTGAAAGCATTTTTGAGGAGGGAGGAGATGAGCTGTGCAGCATACAGACTCTAGATCAGATGATAAATACTATTCATTTTCACAGCAGCCTTAGCAGTACATCTGTTTGTTCTACCAAACATTTTGGTATGGCATAGAGAATTTTTTTTTTAACTGCCACAGATAAATATTGTAAATTTAATATATTATAGACAAAACTAGACAAATCTACATTTGACTTTCCACAGCTGACAGATGAGGATGAATATACCAAGTATTTTGAGTGCCTTTCTACCTTCATAATGACTGAGAGCTTTAACTAAAGCACCTCATCACCTAGTCAGATGTTTATCTGAAAATGTTAAAGGGTTGATTCCTTTGCAGAATTTTGTTTCAAGATCATGTCAGCTACTTTCCCCTCAAAAAGGTGCTAAGCCTAATATTGCATTTTAACCTTGGACTTTCACCCCATGATTAATGTGAATATTTATTTCAATGTGTCCCTCTTACTGGGTTTTACTTTATCCAGTCTTTAGTTGTTTTAGAGAGATGTCACATCATGGTTTTATGCTGTTGCTTTTCATTATGAATGTTTAATTATGAACAGTGACTTTTGTAGATTTCAAATATACAGTACACAGTTGAGTTTCAGAGGATTTAATTTCTCGGTGTAAAGAGTTTTGTAATGGTGCTTTGTACAGTATGTATTCTAATTTTTTTTTTTTGCACATAGTTTCAGTTTCCCTAAACTGATTTATTTGTACCAAATTTTTGTGTTGTACTAAAGTCCAGAGCACACAAGCCGTTCTTAAATTCTTGTTCTACAACACTACATCTGTATTGAACTTCTGGTGCGTTTAAACTGGCTGCATTGATGGAAGTAAAAGCTTTGCTTCTATATCATAAGTATGCATCATACAGCTTAATGTAGCATGCTCCAATGGCTTCAGATTTTAAACAGCACCATATAGTTAACAGGTGCCATTTGTTGTACTTTACACTATGTAGTAGGTTTCTGGCTCTACCACATCTTCAGAGCTTTGTCTGTAGTTGTAATTAGTTTATACAAGTGTAATTACTCCTCCACAAACTGACAGTTCTTAGTTTATCATTTCCATTGTATTTATTACAGAGTGTTTTAGCATTGGTATCATTGTATTTTCACCCAGCTGTTACATGAGCTTTAACAACAACAACAAAAAAATCTGTATAAAATGGTTTTTAAGTACTTAATGTATGTACCCATGCAGAAGTTGAGCAATAAATTGTATGCTGTTTGCACTGTCACAGCATCAATGGTTTTAAAAGTTTTAAGTTTTTCTTAATCAAATATTTACTTAAAAATGATATTGTTACATTTTAAAGTAACTCAGCTTTGTTTTGGGAGAAAACACTTAAAACTTGTTGTCTTTCTACATGCTGTTATGTGCAAAAAGGTCTGTCTTTTGGCTGCCATGTAATGGTGTGCGTGTCCTGGCAAGGATTTTACCTCAACATTGGTGACTAGATCTCCTCTCAAACTTCAGCAAAGCTAAACCATCTTTCTTAAGGGAAGAAAAAAGGTAAATCTAGTAAATACTTGTTAAATTTGATCAATTTAGCTGGTAAATACCGTCCCTTAGAGAAAGACTTCAAATTAGCCCAGCTTATAGCAACTCCCTGGAAAGGGTTGTTAAGAAAGTCAGGGTGTGGGGTTTGTTTTTGTGGAGGGGTTGGGTTTGAAGTGAGGTATACCGTGCTCTAACTGCGAGCTGGTTCATTGCATCAGTAAAGGAAGTGTCTCCAGCTGCTCGAGGCTTTTTTCTTCCCAATGCATGAATCTTAATTCACTGTGTTCTCCGTTCCATGAGACACCATCTCATGGCAAGCTTTAAATACTGTATATACAGTACAATTGATTCCAATATTTTTGTATCACTTCTCTCACATGCAATTTTAAGCAACTTTTATACTAGACCCTGTTTAAAATTTCACTTCTGTTCTTCCTCATTAAAAAGACAAACTTTTTAAAAATTACAGTTTTGTCAAGCAGAGGGAAATATATCAGTACTGGGCTTCACTAACTATCAGCTTGGTTTAATGTAATCTCAGTTTAAGTATATATCCCTCTGTTTGCATCTCATAGGGCCCCTAATGCATGGCTGCCGAGACCTCCGTTTTCTACCCGCTTAGTATTTTATAGCACATGATGATTCTACAAAGACAGATGTAGTGCCTGTTGTCAGCTCCTCCTACAACCTGAAGTAAGGTAAAAGCTGAATGTTGGGAGTTTTTACTCACTGTTTACTCTGGCTTCATGCTGACAGAACTAGAACTGATCTGCTCTTTCCTAAAAAAACTAACCAGGGTACTAAATACAAGTACCCTTGCAAAACTTTTGTCCAAATAATCTGCTTCTAAGAGCAACATGGTTGTTATTGCTTGTCCATTTGTATATAGCATTACTGTCACTCCCTTCTGAAATCAATCCTTTGAAACAAAACTTTGTTTACACATGGGCTTATGTAGTTTTGAAACCCTGGCATGAAATCTACCAATTGAAATACCTACAGAGCATACACTTACTAGTATCTGCCTGTTGAAAATCATCGGGAATGCTGTTCACAGTTCCTTCCCACACTTCAGTTCTTGCAGCAGCTCATCTTTTTCTGCTTTAGAAGAACTTTAATTGTTTTCTATTTCAAACACACGCACTGGGGGAATTAGTACTTCATATGCTTTGCCATTAACAATCCATTTACACTAAAATTGCGTAGAATAAATAGCCCTGTCTGGCTTTAAAAGAATCAGTAATTTCAATGTATTGTCAGGTTTATTGCAAGCATTCTCTAACTTGTCCCTTCACAGGAAACTTGAACCACTCATGTTCTTAGTGAGCTTTCCAGTCCAGTAACTTCTGGCTAATGGTCCAGTGGGGCTTTTCAACTCAGCAACAACAGAACCAGCACAGGTGTAGAGGAGGCTTAGCATCTGACTGTTCCACTAAGATAACTTCACTAAAGCACGCTGACTTCATCCCGTTTCCTTGAGTTCAACATTATCTCAGCTGTGCTCAGAAGGTAGAAAGTTGTTCACAAACTTTATTAGTGATCATAAGAGTGCTGTAGAGATCCCAGATCCCAGCAGCTACACCTCTGACATGCTAAACTGACAGACCAGATATTTTAGAGAAAAACAGACACACCATCTTCCTGTTACAGCAACTCTAAGGTTCCCATCATCTTAGCCAGAGAACTGCAGTGATATTTACCCTAAGTCCTACAAGAAATGGCTTTTACTGTACTGAAAGGAAGCCATCTGAAGTCTAGACTTCAGTCTGTCTGCTTCTAGTTCTTGAAAAAAGGTGTCATCATCATTTTGCATTATTGCTGCTTGCAGTTGCTGTATTTCCTTTTCCATCCTTGATCTTAATTCTCTTTTTGTTTTCTGTAGCATCTAAAGAAAATACAGACATGAGCCACAGCAGGTTAAAAAGACAAGACATTTACAAAAATTAAAAATACTTACTTGTGCTTGTGCTTTCTCTCTGGTTTGGATTTCTTGGCGTTCTTGAGATAAAGCTTCTGCTAGCATGGAAAACTAAGCATAACATGTTTGAGTTGAAGCAATTAAAGAAAAGGGCTTCAGTGTAAAAAAAAAAAAAAAATTCACTGTCCTTGATGCAGATTAAGCTTTACCTGATCTTTGTAAAAGTTCTCCATAGACTCCAGCTCATTTTGATGCTCTCTCCTTTGCTCAGCACGCTTCTCTTGAGCGTAAGCTCTCAGATCCTTCAGTCTTTGCTTCTGAATTTCTAAGCCTTCTTCAAATAAGTTTTTAAATATCTGCCAGCAATTAAAAAAAACAAACCTGAAACTTTCCCAGACACTTTTAAGTGTACATTTAAATTTTTCAGCTGCTTTATCTCCTGACAGAATGGTGATCGCATGAAGATGGGTCATTGCCCATGAGAAAGCAAGTTATCTAGTAATGGTGGTGCAGATACAGTTGAGCTGAATTTGTATTTCTCACTTAACTGAGATTCTGATGAACTGACATGAAAAATTTATGTTGTCATACAACTAAGAAAGGGACTAGAGCAGCAAATGTATATTACATTTTTAAAATCACTTCAGACAACCTGCCAGTGCAAGCCAGAGTCTTTGAACACGCAGTGTGATTTACAGCCCACCCGGCGTTCTGTTGTCTAACTTCTGGACCTTCATCCAATTTCCAATAGCAGGAAATCCAGCTGTACTCAGGCTTTCCATTTATACAAAAACACACCAGCTACAGTGCAGCTTGAGGCAAACAGTTCTGAAATCACTAATAGTGGATTATGCACTACACTTCTAGTCTTTCACTTTAAAAGGTGAGAATTCTGTATCTACCCTTGCAAAGTCTTAACTACTCTACTTGCTCTCCTTAGCTCTGATGTCCAGCCCTAATGAGAGATCGTATCTGTCAAAGTCTGCTTTGTTTAACAAACACTGAATAACAAAGCTGTCTTTTTGATCAGTTTCCTTAACTGAAGATTTAAATTGTTTTCTTTGGATAGTAACTATAGGAACAACTTCTTAATCCCACTGTTTCTGAAAACTCATTTCCCTCATTTCTCATGTTACCAGCCCTGTTTTTCCATACTGATACTTCACCCTTTCTCTCCTTCTCTTAACCCCATAAACCATCCTTTATTGTTTTACGGTGGTTTGCCCTAAACTGTATCGGTGCTTCCAAAGGAACCTTTTCATCTGTGGCCTCGACTGACCAACCATTTGATCCCCTCTCCTACGCTCTGGTCACTTGACTTGCTCTCTGTCCACTTCTACCATTATTTGAACTACTGGACTGTGGGTCCCAGCACTGGGATCCACACTTGCAGAGCAAGACATCTTGTACTTACCCTTTCTTCCCGTGTCCTAGCCCGCATCATCTTGGCACGCAACTGAACCCGGTAATCTTCATAATATTTCCTGGCTCGAGCAACTTGCTGGCGTTTCTCTCTCACTTTATTCTGAGCCCATTTCTGTCGGCAGATACGTTGCTTAAATTCTTGCTAAATGGAGAACAGTAGCTGTAAGACCACCAAGCTTCCAACAGCTATCGCTGCAGGCAAAGCTTTGTTAATCATTGTTAAATCAATAGGGTTCTTGCCTAACGACCTTCTCCCTACCCCAGTTTTACACTGCATTTATGGTTTGAAGCTGTAGGCACCACTGATTTAGCAAAGTGGTGCCATCAAGAGCACTGTGTAATTAGGGAATCAGCATTGCCATGGTAGCTGGCATTTTATCAGCAACAACAGGAGCTTGAAGTTTCTCCTCCTTGCCTATTCTTAGAACTTGTTTGCACTTTTAAAGCAACACTGTAGTAGTATAACAATAATATTCCATTCCCATGACCTCAGTAGCCACCCAGCAAACAGATTACATGACATTTGAGACCACAGCTACTCAAGAGGCATAAAATTGTTGTAAGATAAAAAGCTACTTTCATGGGCCAGGGAATATGCATTCCAGCTAGCTCAAGATGAAATTTTTGTATTAAGTAACAAATATCCTTCAAAGAACTTACTAGTCTCTTGCCGTGGTCTTGATCTTTTTTAATAATTGCAACAAGCAGCTCATACTTTTTCAGGGCTTGTTGAACCTGGAGGTTTAAAAGAAGCTAATTACTTCCATCATTCTACAGGACAGGCAGTTGTGTGTAGAAGTTTTAAATATTGACCCCCTGCTATCTTTTGAGAGTTACCATGCATAAGTTCATCAACTTTTCTATCTCATACCTAACTTTAGTCAAACTAAAAGACTGTTCAGAACTGGCACTTTGAAACTACAAAATGCATTTTAAAAAGCAATAGCAAAATCCTAGGCAGTACTAGATAACTAGTACAAAAAATGGGCATTGTATTCAAGTGGCTGATAAAAAGTTGAACCCACACGTCTATATATGTACATCCCTGTGGAAGGATGTACATCCGAGCTGCGTTAGTTAAAGCTGTGCTTTGGATGTGCATGTACCCTATTTACACTGCATACGAAGAGTCAGGATGGCTTTATTTTATTCAGTAGAAACTGATGACTGCTAACTATTCTCTCAGAGCTGTGATCTCTGCTGACACTTAGAAGAAGGTAAGAATAAGAATGCTCACTTCATTTTGGAGTTTTGGTTTAGTTCTGCCAGAAGCTGCCTTAAGTTGTTCAGTATGTGCAAGCTGCTGCCGCCACATTTTATTCATAGTATGGTGGGAAATATGCAGGTGGGGAAACTCTTCCAGTAGCTGAAATAGGAGGTCATCATCTCTTACTTTCACTACAAGGTAAAGACAGCTGTAAGCAATAAATTCCTGGAGAATACATTTAGTGGTAAATTCTTCCAGACAGTGTCAGCCTAAGTTATGAAATATTTTAGATTGAACACTACATACAACTACCATGCTGTTGTTATGATGTCAAGCTAAACCCAGCAGGACATAACATCACTCTCAGAACAGTGGTGAAAAAAGTAATCCCAAGTTTTTTGCTCTTTTTTTTTTTCTGCTAAAGAATTGCTTTTATAGCTCAGGCATCCAATTAAGACAAGTATCCCCTTCTTTCTTTAAATGGTTCTAACCATCAGTGATTTCTTTATCTGTCTCTCAAATAAAATAATGCTGATACAACAGTAGTAGTGACAGATCCAGGTCAAGTAAACAGGTGTAAAAGACTGGTTTGCAACCAGCTCATTCTCATTACATCTTTGATCTTTCTGGCAGGAAAAGATGACGGGAAGATGAAACAAATGGGTACTAACCAACTATACGTCCTTTAAACACTGAAAAAAAAAAAAAAAAGGCAGTGTACTTGAATAACACTGAGATATGCAGGGGGTCATACTACAATCTTATACATAAGCAAGCATGTTGCTGTTTATCAAACCTGAGCCTGTGATTTGTGTGTTGGCTCTTCTCGGAGCATCGCTTGCTCAGCAAAACCAGTGGCAGTGTTACCACCACGGCTGAAAGGAAGAGAACAGCAATTGATAGATCCTGCTCTGTTACCTGTACGTGGCTCAGCACCAGCCCACTCAAGCTAAAGGCCCAATTTTAAATCTGTTACATGCTCAAAAAACCAAAAACCAACCAACAATTGAGCTCAGACTATAGTGGAACAAGCATAGAAGTAGCAGTAATGGAAACAAGCCTTGAAAAGAATCCAAAGGAGGTAGCGAACGGGTCAGTTTTGACTGTGCATTGGTGGTTTACATTTACCTAAAGCATTATCTTCCCTAACAAAAATCCAGACATATAGAGGTCATAAGAAGGGGAAAGTGCTACAGCTGACTGGTATACGTTGGACTGATGCCTTTATTCTTGGAGTTCAACACATGCTTTCAAAAGATGCCAGTTTTCCACCAAGTATAGTTTTGCAGTTCTTACTTGGAGCTGCTTTCTTTGGCTTCACAGTCCCTCGTTTTGGAATCCACTGGCTGTATCTGGGATTCCGAGGTGTGGTTTTTCTAGAATAAACTTTCACTGGCTGAGGCATTTTTGGAGGTTCTTTAAAGATGTTTTCTTTGTATTCTTGTTCCTTAGGAGCAGATGTAAAACAGATGGAGAACAGGTATGAGAAAGGGAAAGACTGATAGATCACATAGTTTGGATATCAGAACTTAAATGTCTTTGAAACTTTAGAATGAGAATTTGGACATATTGTATTAGATTCTCCAGAAGGCCAGAATTTACCAAATGCAGGTCAGGGTTCAAATAAAGGTTATATCTCACTATTGCATAACTTCAGCTCTTAACACTACTGCAGCAGCCCAAGGACTGCTTCTGCAAAGGCTGTGAAAAGGGCTGGTGCAGCCTACATTGGTGTGACAGAGCTTTTCAGCTTAGGTCCTTTGCTGTTCCAGTAGTAAGAAAGTAGAAAACCAGCCCTTTGCTACATTCATAACCCTAGAGAATCATCCTTGCACAAACCCAACTTTCAGAGTAGTTACATGAGACTATGGCAATATTAAGCAGATTGCTTACAGTGTATGTGGGCTCCAACCTTATTAACCCTAGCTGTTTAGGCCAGTCTATGGAAGTTACCTACTTGCTTACTTGGGTTCAGTTCTTTAAATCTGAGTGTCTTGAAGTTACCACTTGATGTGAAAAGCATGGTGGTTGATAACCATAAGAATAGGTATTATTCTTCAAATATAGTGCCAAAACTTAGACTACTTGTCCCTTGGTTCTACCTATCTGAGGAAAAGCTGTCCTGTTTACTGCTTTAGTAGTATAGTATACAGCACTGTAATTACGACACTGGAAGTCAAGGAGGTTTTCCACCCAAAAGACATCTCTGCTATTTGGACAGGATCTAGACAAATATAAAGCAAGCAACCAACCAAAACGTAGCCAACAATCACTGTAGTACATCACATACCCTATCCTTGGTGATTTCTCCAAGCTTTGAAAGCCTCAGCCTCTCCCTAGTTTCATAAGTTCTTAGTTCATCTTCATAAGCTTTAGCAACTGCCTAGAAAATAAAAATAAAAAGGACTTTTCAGAGCAAATAACCAATCCATATGACTACCTCATTAACTTGTTTGGTGTATAGGTCAAAGTAGCTTCTTCCACTTCAGACTTTTTGGCTACATTTGGGGTTGAAGTCTTTTTCTCAGCAGTCTACAGATAGAAAACTACTGAAGTAGGCCAGATATCACCTTTAAGCAGGAGCATTCATTTTTCATGCTTTCAGTATAACTGTTAGTAAGAATGACCAATAGGTCTAACCTAGAAATTACCTTTGGTTTCTTTGTTCTTTCATCCCTCTCTTTTTGCAACTGGCTGTGTATTTTCCCTGTGTGTCGTGTTCCATTACTGCAGAGTTTATCTTCCAACTCAGAAAAGAGTTGATGCTGAGATGAGGGTGAGGATGGAGAAAGGGATCGTGGCCTGCTTTGGTACCTCAGATGTAGTATGTCTGTAAGGAAAGACAAGTCACTGAGTATCTAACTTGAAACAAAAGAAAACCCTCTTCAGCCAGACATAAGGAAAAAAAACATCCCCCAAAAAACACACAGTCAAATCTTTCCACAGCATAAGATTCAAAAGGTTTAGCACAAATAAAGTCATAAAAAGCTAAAGCCTTTGCCTTTAGAATTATCCCTGCCCCAAATCACAAATTTTAGGGCTTATATGATAGCAAAGAGATATTCAAGATGGAAAGGAAAAAGCAGCAAAGCCAACTGAATGTAGCTCAAGGTGAGAGACTGTCTATATACCAGGATCAAACAGCTCCATCTTGCAGTGTCATGCACATGGATTAGAACAAGCTGTATGATAATTTTATAGCCTGCAGTACATACAGGGTGGTTATTTAATCATATTGCCACCACCACACACGCTGCACAGTATGTCTGGAAGTTACCTAGATGTACATGTTGTGTTTGACCCTGAAGAATCTGCAGTGAAGTACTTTGTGAATTGGCCCTCGGTTCAGAATGCCAGGGCTCTCAGTGAGCTTGTATTTCTGTCCCTCCTCCCACTTTCTGTAAATTTTTTACTGCAGCTGTGTTTGCCTTGTATTTTTCATAAGGTTTTACCATAGCTATTTAAGTATTAAATGGGAACTTAATTCTAATTGTGTTACTGTTGCTCAGGTTTGGATCTAAGACAAAACGTAAGTGAACTAACAATACATAACTTAGTAACTATGAGTAGTTCAGTGTATCAGCTTTACATGAGAAGGAATTGGGGTTTTTTTAATATTCCTTTCCACCCTAATACTTCAGTGGCAAAAGAATTGTTACCTCGCTCAGGTTTCCTTTGTCGATAATCCATGACACTGTCACTGTGCTGAGACAGGTTGTCTTCATCTGTCAGCTCTTCTTCTCTGGAGGGCCCACCCAAAGCTCTCTTTAGCATCTATTGGACAGATTTTTTTTTTTGGAGGTCAGGTTCAATAGTTTGTTCAAAATGTAGAACTGTCTAAACTCAGGTGTTAGTTGCAGATTTCCTTTTCATCAATATTATATTGATGAAAATATATAATTCATATTCTTGTTCTCCCTGCTATCATTACTAAGGCTAGATTGCTCAGATACAACAAAGAATAGATTTCACTTACTAAATCGAGTTCATTTAACCTGCAAGAGAGTTTTTCTGACACTTCATGAAGCTCTTGCTTGGATAGCTTTTCCTTTGTTGTTCTGAGGGAAATAGACTCTTCAGGTGAATCTGTGGTAGAATTTTCATATCTGCTAAAACAGGAAACAGACAGATTTAATTTCTGTTCTAAAAACCTGAAGATAAGCATTACCTCATACAATTCCAGTTCACTTTTTTTGTGAGCACATTTTTATACGATTAAGGAGAAGCTGAATCTGTAAATGCCTATAACTATATTTAAGAAAATGCATGTATGTCAGGAGAAACAGGAAATCTTTCTGTTAAAATTCACATTTACTGTCATGCAGACAAGGATGGGGCGGGGGAGGCACCTGGGTGGCCATGTATATGAACATGCTAGCTCAGTTCAATACCAAAAAAATTAATTTGCCTTTTGTTTCTAGGCAGATATCTAGAGTCAGGTCTTGGAGTTCGTGCTACTCGTTCAGCACACAGGGAGAGTTCTTGATGTAATGAGGAAGCAGATGCAGAAGTCCCATATACCGGAGGAACCTAGGGAAATGAGTAAGCATAAATTAAGATCCACAGTAAAGCTCAGAAATACCAATAATCATGTGAGTAGAGAGATCCCACAACAGCTTTTATAGGACAACAATCTCAAACCCTGTGATTGTACATATATATTAAAAAAGTAGTTCTATGTCCAAGTCTGCAACTGAAGATGATGTGCTTTGTAGAATTAGATGTTTAAAGAAACAGACTAGCAAGAACATAGACGATCAGTTCAAGAATCATCTACAGGTAAACCACTGAATCAGAAGAACAAGGCCTAGGTTAAGTTATATGACTATCCCTATATCACTCATTAGCCTGGGACTAATGCCCAGTAATCCGAGCCAGCTGAACCTCACTGGCTATAGGCTAAAGGAAACACTGATGTCCTCATGCCATTTGGTTACACTGGTTTAATACTGCCTGGTAACTTATCAGTTCAAACCGGAGTAATTCAGGGTTGGCATGAATAAACTTGCAAATACACCAACGGAAAATGAGTTTTCAACAGAGACAATGTTTTAAACAGACAACGTAGAAGTAAAGGCTGTTGAAACTATTGGAACAAATGAAGTCTGTGAGTACCTCTTGTGGTTGTAGAAGGCAAAAAGTGTTTTCCAGAGCAAGGAACTTCCTATACAGATATGTTTCTGCAAGCACAGAATGGCACCTGCTGATCAGTTTGTGGGTTTTGCATTATTCAGTTTGTGAAAAGCAAAGGAAAATGCTAGGAAATAAAATGAAATAACATAGCCAGCCAATTCAGTGATCTTTAGGAAGGGAGTGAAAACTGAATTTTATCGGATTCTGAACAACTCCAGAACAAGAAAATTCTTACTAATGTAGAATACTGATACACTTCAGAGAAAGGACATGACTGTGGTTTTATGATTTATACATCTTTGATTAAACCCAATATAACTAAGTAACTGATTGGTTGTGATAAATTAGAACTCTACTGGCACTTGTACTTCTCGGAGCAAACACCTCCAGAAAGAACTGTCATGATTTACAAACTGTACATAGCCATAGTCACATGTCATCACTGACTGTATATTTTAAAAAGTAAGCCAAAAGCAGGTTTGAAAAAAGCCCAGAAGTGCCACAAGGTATCAAGAGAATTAAAGAGGAAATACAAAAATATTGACTGAACTTCCACAAATAAGGTAAAGATGCAACGTCTACCTTTGTCACGCTGTCCTCAGCATCATTTGAGAGCACCTTGTCTCCCCCAGCAGCAGCAGATGACAGATAACTGTTAGTTGATGGTAGAGATTGCACTGTGCCTACTAATAGGGGGAACAAGTAAAAAGAGATGTGATCCATGGCTTCTGGAACCCAGTTATTCAAAGAGAACACAATGACAAAGCAACTGTGGTTACGCAGTTGTGACAATCATTTTGGTAATTTCTCAGGTTTTGAATGTTCAGTGTCATGGGAATGCTATGGAAACTAGAAAGGTAAGCAGTGTTTCCCAGGCAACAAAGTACTGAAAACTAGCTTCTAAGCCTTTCCTACAATAGCACTTAATGGCTTTTTCCTAGAGTTGAAACTGGTTTGTCTGCTCAATGTTTCTCTGCTCAGAATAAGCTCAGACATAAGTTATCTGCTAGAAGAGTTTTCTGTAGTATAGGCCCATTTTAACTGGATTAACTAAGAAAGGAATTGAACTGGGGACACATCATTTTTCTCCAGCGCAGTGAACAGTTTAAGAATAACCTATTTTTGTTTCTCTATAAAACAGAGATAAAAAACATGAACTTGTGGCTGAATTTTAAAAATGCACCAGTAGTTTCAAAACCATGTTTCCTGTAGTGCCCATAAAAATAAATGCAACATTTGACACTTAAGAGTTACCCTATAAGAAGCAAAATTTTCTCTCACCAGTGAGTTTCCTTGATGGAGGAAGACTATCAGAAACATCTTCAGATTTTTGTGTAAGTGACTTTTCAAGCTGAAATAAAAACACAGGAGAGTGTTGACAGGAAGGTCATATATTTAGGTTCATCTGCATATGGAAATCAATGCTGATTTTATAGAGAAACAAAAATACACTCTATTTTGTTTACTATATTGTAAGCTGTGCACTTACATTGATCATGGAGATGCGTATGTATGTGTGTATAATATATAAACGCACCCCTCAAATTAACTTCCTCTCTGGACACCCAGTGAAGAATGAATCCACAATCCAAAATTCTTTGAAGATAAAATCTGACACATTCAGAACTGCTCTTCAGAGACCAACTACTCCCATTCTGCAAGTATACTAGAAGGTTTTAAAATGAAAGGTATTGATTACTAATGAAAAAAAAAAAAAAAGAGAAATGATAGGTTTTTACTTACAGTAGGAATTTTTACTCCTTCACTGTTAGCCAAGGCTGCTGACTGGCTGGCTGAACTCTGATAATCTCTCCATCCAGGATAGCGAGGTCTGGCTTCTGAAGGCTGAAATGGTGGCAGCAAAGGAATAGCTTGCTGTATAGGCTCCCCAAGTTTTGTAGCACTGGCACTCAAACTGTCTTTTTGAGGCTTAGTAGTATGAACAGACTCCACTGAGCCTTAAAAGACACATACAAAGAACTTGAAGTTTAAGTGTTATTTGCAAAAGCAGAAAGTTAATTTTTTTATATTCTGCATACATATTGGATAGAAGTATCTAAATATCTAATGTTAACTACCCTCTTTGTTGGACCGCATGGAACAGCATGGTAACATTTTTATGCCTTACAATGTTACTTCTGTTTAGAGATACGTACTGCAGCCCCTCCCTGTCTCACCAAGTTTCTCAAGACTGTATATACGTATATGAATACGCTGCTCTCTACTGCATGGGTGTAGCCATATGCATACGCAGTAAATAGCTTTCAATTTGCTGTTAAGTTTCCCCCCAGTCATTTTAGATACATGCAGGGAATGCCTGCTCAGGGGCAGGAATTCCAGGCAATGAGGGAGCCACAGTCAGCAGAGGCCAGGGACAACTGGATAAGATGGCTGCCACCTGTCAGAATAATTCACCCAGTACAGTCTGTTCATAACTGTCCTTAAGAACAGCATGAAAGCTCCCTTGAGAACATGATTTTGAATGCTAGGATCATCCACAAGGGCTTTTTACTTTTAGTGTTTTGCTTATTGAACCACAAAAGGAAAAAAACTAGCTGAAGTTAAATCCTAGCTAAGCAGACATACCCCAGATTGTATACTCTGGGACACTAAAATATAAAGTTTATGAAAACTATATATATATTTATTTCAAAATATATTAACTAGAGTGTTTCCATCCATGACTAAGGTTGTCCTCTACCCTACCTTAGTATCCTACACCCCTTAGTCAAAATCAGATAAATAAGCTAACAGAATGAATACTCACCATCTTCCTTTTCCTTTACAATGGCCCTTTCAGTTTCAGAGAACTGTCTAGGTAATGTTGCAAATGCCTTTGAGTTTTCGGATTCTTCCACCCCTTTGTCCTTTTCTGCTGGTAACAATTTAGGCAACTGGAATTCTAGAAGTGGTGTTTGAAAAAGATTAAACCAAGACCTATAAAGCATCTTGCAATGAACTGTTTAGATGGACAGTCTTAATGTTTGGTATGTTAATAACTTGGCATTAGCAATCCATGCTATAATCAAAATAGGTCTGTTAATTCCTACTTGTAATTTTGTTAAATAAAAATTTCATAATTCATAATATTCCTTTATGTCTCTACTTGGAAAGATTAATCACCAGTAAGAATAGGAATATTATTATAGGAAAAATAGGAATGGACTCCATTTAAGTAGTCTGCATGTTATTTGTTCCAGAGCCCCCCCATTATGTTTTTAAGTGACACACACTCCTAACAAGTTTTCTTTAAGAATGAACTTGCTAGTCTTTTTAGAGTCTTAAATAATACATTTTGCTGCAATAAATTAAACAAATTAAAGGCTTCAGAAATCTCGTTCTATTGAACAAAATGAAATGCCTTTGTAGGGAGAACTGAATTAGAACTCAAACAACAAACTTTTATCCAGATAATGTAGCTCAGGAGTCATGAAAAAGTGTCTGGAATACTTAAAGAAATCTACAATGTAACTTCAGCAAGATCAACTATAGTTGCTTATTGTGCGTTGGGCTGGGGTTTTTTAGGTATGGGTTGGTTTGGATTTTTTTTTTTAATAAGAGTTTAAAACAAGGTATTTGTCTGAAAAAAATAACTTTTAAAAAGCCTAGAAATGTTACTACAGAGTAGTCTTAAATCTTTTTTTCACACAAGCTCACCTTCCTCTCTCCTGGAAAATGAATGAGCAGTATCTCCAAGTCTAATTAATTCACTAGTAGATTCTGATCCATCTACATCACAAGACGGAACAAAAAATTCTGACTGGGACCTAAGAGGAACATAAAGCCATAAAATGATTTACTCTAGAAGTCTTTGTTCCTGCAGTCCACAAGATGGAGCTGCAGAAGAGTAGCAACTCTACTTCAGACAGCTGGCTATTAGAGTGTAGGACGTCAGAGGCCAGCTTCTACAAAACAAACCAACGTAGAAGTCATGAAAATAGATCAAATGCAGTTTAACTAAAATACAATAATTTAAAACTGAGACAATGTTTTCAACTTGTTTCATTCCACATGCAAAGTAAAATTAAGGGGAACAAAACACCATCAGCATTCTTCAAGAGCAAAAAAATTCTGTATCTAATTTCTAGAAGTTCTGGATCTAACTAAAGGAGAAAGTTACCTCACATTCCATTTGATTTATGTAATCAGTATGTTTCCTACTTGCATACTATTAAAAACCTACTAGTTTTTCTACAGATACACTATCACTATGTCAATGCAAATACTCAGAATTGTTCTTACCCTTCACCTGATGAGAATATTGAAGGTTGCTTAAATTGACCAGCATTGCTTTCCAGCTGCTCTTGAGATGCAATCTGAATTTCATTATTGGAGAGCACATTCGCCTCATCTGTTAAAAATCAAGAGGCAATTAGTTTCAGGCAAACTACTTCTACCTATTAACTAACAGGTACTATTGCCAATATCATCAAACCAGTTTAAGTTCAACAAAACATTATAATGATATATAAAATGATGATATGCAACACCCTTGCGGGCAGGCAACTTTTATGGTAAGTTTTTAAAAGTGATACAACTATCATACACCCTATTGTTTCAATTATAAATAACCCCTCTCTTCTTTCCTCAAATGAATTAAATCCCGTACTTATAACTAGAAAATTGGAGCCGCTAGCACCTATGGTTGCTACCATAGTAGCAACACTGGCAGTCTGAGAGAAGGGAAAAGCAAAAGTACAGGCAGTGAAATTGCTAATTTTCTGCTGCTCACAGTGAAACAGGACAGGAGGCAACTCTCTCAGCCACCAAGTGCTCTTCCCTCTACTCCAAGGGCACAACAGCCAGCGATGACAATTCTTATCAGCTTTAAGATATGAAGACCAGTACTCAGTCTGCAGTAACCATGATCTCTCTGAAGGGCTGAGTAGCTTCTCTTCCCCTGTTTAGTCTTTTCCTCAAAATAGCCCCTGCTGTGGATCTGCTCCTAAGACCCACTTCACAGGAAAGCTTAAGTCATCTCCCTGTTTGTCTCCTAGTAAGTAAAAGGGACATTTGTTCATTGTTCCAATTAAAGTCAACATTTCCCTCCCCAAATCCTAACCATAAATCATTTGACTTACAAGTTGAAAAGCAACATACTAACCAAGGATGAATTGTCTGGAGTAGGTTTCTGCCACAAGAATGAAGCAGAAAGGTTATGTTCTTCAGTTCTTGCCTTCTATCAAGTTTCAGGGAAAATAAACTATTTTATCATTATTATGAAAATAGAGAATGTAAATAGTTTAGCCACTGAAATTTCCCCCTGTGGAAGGGGGGAGGAAAGTTTCAGTCTTTCTTTTCTTCTGCATTGTCAAGGTTAAGACAAACACACCAAATAAATCTTCACTATATTGGAAACACCTTGGGTATCCCAAAACAAGGTTTCACAAAGCTTACATCTTCAAATGGACATCATTCCTATAGCTGCTAGTGAGAAGAACAGCAAAGAAACAGTTTTTACCTATTATGGGAACTGTATTCCATCCATGAACACCAAGAACTATGGTCATGAAAACCTAAGCCCTCAGCAAGCTAACTTGAGAGCAGACAAATAGAAAAATAAAGCTGTCCATAATGTAGTAGTAACAGAACATAATACCTTAAACTAGGACATGTCTACTTACCTCCATTCTGAGAAGAAGATTCACTGACTTCTTCTGTAAGATACTCTAATAAACCATCAAATATTTCAATCAGGTTTTTGATAGATTCTCTTTCTCCTTTCACAATGTTCTCACCTTAAGAGAAGGTACTGCCACATATTAATAATTAGCACTTCACAGAAGAAAAATTCTCAAAAGCAGGAGTTTTCTGGAAAAGAGCACTTAGAAATTCTTGTGAAAGTGTCAGCTCAGAAGACAACTAGTCACCCATTTATGGCCACATACATAAGCTTAGGGTATCTTAAAAGCTTCCTAAAGTTGCATATTTTCAGTCCTAATAAGTGACAGTGGCATTGATGCTATACCTGCTTACACACACAAAAAATACCCCAGGGATATTTTCAGTGTTAGTTAGTATTTAGTATTTTTTTATACATATTAGCTACAGCATGAAGCAAGTCTATGGACTGGCAGGATTACAAATACCAGCCATACTGTACAGGGACCAAATTAGAAAGAGATACTTCATATCAGGCAAGCAGTTTTCATTCTTTGCAGGCTATGTTATGTGAGACTATACATAAGAAAACTCAGTGAAACTATTATCTGTGTACAAAGGACAGACACAACATAGTTCAAGTCTTTACTCACTGACTTTTAAAAATAAATAACTAGTTTGAAATTCAAGGCTCATGTTTTACAACCCAGTTTCCAAGCTTTAAATGCATACAGAAAAATACTGAGCCAGTAACAGACTCCCAGTAACACTTTAGCAGACAAGTGAAGTATGATTGATATAGTTAACAAACATTTCTTACAGGTCTGTATCATACAAGACAGCTCTGATTTATTCTCTGCTTGCTGTTTAAATTTATAACCTGATGTCCAAGGCAAGGGTTTAGCGTTTTGATGACACTCACTACAGGAAAAAGACCTTTCATGTAAGTATGAAAAATATGCTTTCTAACATACGGTTCTTATAAAATGTTCAAAATAAACCACACAGATATTCAGCTGGTGTTTGTCTACATCAAAATGAGTACCTACCAGTGATGTGTGACAGGCTGACCTGCAAGTAGTCCAATGCCAGGGAATCTATTACTGCTTGTACATTATGTGCATCATCCTCTTGGCTTCTAGGAGTAGCTATGAAATCTATTTAAAATAAATAATAGATTTTAGGCTATCTAAATGGATAGCTTATTGCAGATGTTTTGACTAAACTACTTGAACTTTCACTTAGAAGTTAGCATTTTTAATACCTTGTGTATTTGGTGAAAAGGCCAAGTATCATATGGTTATTAAATCTTCTATAAATACTGAGTACAAACTTAGAATGCCCCCTAGAAGATGTGAGGATTTTATCAGCTGAAGTATCAGATTCAAGAATAGAGACTACTAAAGTATTTATGTGTATTTAAGTGCTTATGTATGGCCTTCAGGGCCTAATTTACAATAGGAAAAGTTTTGCTGTCGCTATACTAGTGAACTCCCTTCATAGCTGTCATTCTCTGTAGTCAAAAAAACCCCAAACAAAATTGGCCAATATTACTTAAATCCTCTTAAAGAATTACAATCTTGTGTGTTTGTCTCTGGAAGAACATAAATATTTTAAAACCCCTACATCTGTAGTACATTTTGCAAACTCATATTGTTTATTACAAGATAAAAAAAGAGAGAAAAAAAAAAAGAAAAGCAGGTTTATAAATTATCATTCCTACCTGGCACTTTTTCTCCTAAGATTGACTCATAAAGACGAACAAACACATCAGCACCACATTCTGAGAGATGCTTTATGTGCTGGTTTATGTGACAGCTCCTTAAAAGATCATTGGCAACATCAACCCAATCTATTAAGAAGTAAAACGTATTAATATCAGAACTGAAAGACACAGAAATAAAGACACGGTTAGTTACAGTGAAAGATGGAACCCATTTGTCTTTAACTCCACCGTAGATGGTTGACCCCAGTCATCCTATCCCAATCAAAATATTGAACATGGTGCATGCTTTCTGCTCCACGCCCTGTTTACTTCAGATAGAATCATGGAGTCATTTAGGTTGGAAAAGACCTTTAAGATCATTGAGCCCCACTGTAAACCGAAGACTGCCAAGGGCCATTAAACCATGTCCCAAAGTGCCACATCTACTTATCTTTTAAATACCTCCAGGGATAATGACTCAACCACTTCCCCGTGGGCAGCCTGTTCCAAGTCTTTATAACCCTTTCAGCGAAAAAGGTTTTTTTAATATCCAATCTAAACCTCCCCTGGCACAACCTGAGGCTACTTCCTCTCATCTTGTCACTTGCTAACTTGCTACTTGGAAGAGACTAACACCGACCGCACTGCAACCTCCTTTCAGGAAACCTTTCCTTTCAGATAGAAGCAAGGACAGAGAGTGAAGAATGATGCACACCAGGACCTTGTTCAAGTACACAGTCATACCACAACTGGACTTGCGAGCTGAAGGGTACTGAAGTACCACAGGCTAGGCAGATTACTTTTTTTTTCTTCCACATAATGAAAAGCAAATTTTGGGCTGACCACATAGTCAGGAATTCCAGACCTTGAGGGACTTAAGTTTTGATGCCTCTTTTATCAAAAATCAGAAATTACATATACTTTTTTGAAAAACGTGAGTTTCTCTTACAACCCCAGTTTCTTTAATACTCTTAGGCAACAACAACTCTGCTAACATAAGTATTCTTTGTTCAACCTAATTTCAAGGATTACTTGTATTAGTTTGCACGTTAGGGATTACAAGAACATGGAGCTGATCCCACCAACTTCACGTTATGTTGAGCTCAATGAGATGTGCACATAAACAGCCCGGTTTTCCCAAAACTTTGTGTCCTGAACTCAAAAGTGCTTTGAAGCACATGTATCTTCTACAGTCTTGTCACCCAGTTCCAGTATCAACTTGGAAGAACAAGTATCTTCATCTCAGTCTGTGATCTCTCAATGTTGGATTTTCCCCCTACATGATGTTTTTGCAAACAAAACAGTATTTTAACAAGTATTATCAAGGACTTTAAATTACTAGACAAGGGGTAAATCATCATTGGAAGGGAAAAAAGCATACAATTACTACAATATAAACTAATTTGTACAATTTTTATTCTTCCACGCACAGGGAGTATTAAGTATCACTCCACTCTTCGTTCAGTTCCAGAAATCACTTCACCTTAATATTTTAATAATTTCAAGCACGTGAAAAGTTAAAACAGCACCTCCTGCATTCCAGACTGATGTGTCTTAGAAAACTTCAGTTACTGTTCATCTCAGCTTTATCAACTTAAGAGTGTCACCAGGCAAGGGGCATTAATGGCAAGGGAGGTGGACATGAAGAGCTTAAAAAGCAACAACGCAAGAGAGAGCTCTAAGGAAAGGCATGCCTGGATAAAGTGGAGGGTGTCGGCAGCAGGTGGACGCCAAGGCCGAGGGGAGAGACAAGGCAGCTCTCCACCTGCCCCCCCCCAGCCCTGCAGGGCACAGAGCTCGCACCCGCGCCACGGCAAGGCCCCGCGGGACGGCGCGGACAGGCCCCGATCCCCCAG
>NW_020799123.1:9692713-9695573 GCF_003259725.1 Athene cunicularia | reverse complement strand
CGGGACGGGCCCGGCGGCCGCTCCCCGCGCCCCGGCCCGGCGGCGTTTCGGCTGCGGAGGGCGGCTGGCGGTGTAAAATGGCGGCGTGACAAAGCCCGCTCTGTAAGGCGGCGGCGGTTTCCCGGTGTGGTGCCACCCTCGTCACCCTGAGTGGGAGGGGGTTGTTCCTGTTTTCAGAGGAGAGGGGAGAGGGCTGGCCTCTGGTGGAGGAAAGTTCCAGCACTTGACCTTGCCTGGCCGGGGAGTGTTTGCCGATAGTCCGAGGTGGTGTTTACATGAGCATTAAACCGGCAGGCGGTGGAGGTGTGCCTGGGGCACCAGTGGTAACACCAGTGTTTGAGCTTCACTGTATTTTTAGCTGTTAGTGTACAGGGTTTTGGAGACGTTGGATGGTGAAGTTTATCTTCCCTACTGAGCAACAGTATTCCATGCGCCTTAGGAATTCCGGAGTTTCCATAGCGCATCAAGTCCCCCAAAGCCAGAAATAATGGTGGCCCATACCCTTAAACTCCCGAAGCATGGCAAGTGGCTAAGATAGCAATTATGACTCAGAACAATAGCAGCAAGTAAACATCGGTGACAACGTTGGCTCTAACAGTCTACAGATGTAATTTTTAGATAGCATGCAAATGCACATACTGCTTTAATAAACACAAAAGAGCTCTTGTGTGTATAGGCACATGCATCTCAGTACTCTCAATTAATACCAGAACGTGGATTTCAGTTTGATAGATATGCAGCTCTAAAGCTGTGTTGATTTGCTTTGTGTATGTTGGCTCAAAGTAAGAAAACAAGAAAATCGATTCTGTTTACCTTAAAGTGGTGGAACACAAAAACGAGGAAGTAGGTCTCAAAGAGGAAACCAAAAGGACTTACTTGCAGACTAAATGCACGCAAGCGAGACAGAGTTTTTTGTTTAGTCTTTTCAATTCTTTAAAACTTAAACAGCACAGTAACAGGAACCAGTAAACTATATACAAACAAAAAAAAATCAAACTTAAGCTAAATATAATGGGCAAGAATAAGAAAAGATCGGACAATTTGCTGTTTTCACAGCCTTTGAAAAAACCTTTTTCAGACATCAGAAGCAGGAAGCCTATAGGGTGAGTAGGTAGTAGGTATAGAGTGTTAAAAGGGGTATTTTTGGAGAAAAATATTTAATAAGCTATATTAAGTCAGTAACTCATACTGAAAAAAAAAATGGGAAGGATCCCCTATCAGAAATTTGCAGGGGATATTTGCAGGCAATTTGCAGCATTAAGAAACCTAGTCAAGTGCGACTAAAAGAACAAAACAACTAAAAAGTGAGTGATTGGGGTGGTATTCCAAATTTCTAAGAAGGAACAGCTGTGGCTATTCATAAACAAAAGCCTAATTTAGTTGTTAGTTTGAGGAAGAGATCGTGGAAACATCTAGTAGTGTTCTTTGAAGAACCTTGCTCCATTCTTAGCAACAATTAAAAAAAAAAAAAAAAAGGAAAAAGATTAGGAAACAATACATAACAAATCAAAAGCATCTGTATGCCTTCATTATGTAAATGTGTATGGGGCTCAAATCCTGAATCCTTGTTAATAAAGAGAAAATTGCAAGGATAATCAGAAGTGTGGATTTGCTTTTAAAGGAGAGGGTAGACTGCAGATCTGTTTTACAAAGGAGGTGACTTAGAAGATATTAATGGCCACAAAGGGTATAAATAAACAGAAATTTATTACCATTTCTAATAACTCGTTCGTGTCCCTTGTTCTTACCAGGCAATGTGCTGAGACAGAAAGGAATTTTTCAGGTAATGTATGATTAAACTGTGAAAGACATCGTCGTGGTATTTTAAAAGCTAAGAGTATAAATAGGACAAAAATGTGAAGAAATGGCCATAAAATACAGTTATTTTTGTCTCAGAAAAGCCTTCAAGCATGGATTGCTAGAAGGTGGGAGGATATAAACAGAGAGTGTTATTACAGCACTTCTTCCTTATGTTGTTTTCATTTGCATTCACCACTGCTTGAAACAGGTGGTCTGGCAATATGACTGTTTGCATTTATGCTTCAAGCTTCACCTTTTCCTTTGTGTGCTTTAAGCCTCGGGTAGCAAGACATTCAGGTTATTCCTCGGGCTAGCAAAGCAGGGCAGATAAGCAACACAGTATCCGCTTCAGCTATTTGATGTTTATGATACATGCACTTTCTAAACAGTCCTGTCCTTTAGTGCACTGGTGCACTTCTTGTGACCTTTGAATTGCTTTACTAGCCCTGTTGTGGAATTAGGAAAGATAAAAATAGTAACTGTTTCCAATCACATGTATTTAATATTTATAAAGGGCAATGTGTAGCAGTCTAAAAGCGCTGCTCAAAGTAGCATTTAATATCAATCTGCTGTTAGGTGTCCAACCTGTGTGAGGATCTGCCTGTCTGACTCCAGTCTCTGGGAGATCCCGGGTGTGTGGCTGCACCTACCCTTCCTTCAAGTATCAGTTACTAGTTAAAATGTGGTAACTCCACTTAAGCCTGGGTTTCACCTCTTGCAGGAGGCTTTCCACAAACAGTTTATGTGACTGTAGCTGTGAGACTTTTAGCTCAGGGAACTTCACTGCGGGCAGCTGGGGTTCCTCTGCTCCACCAGCTGCCCTCCGGCCCCAGCCAGGCCTGAGCAGAAGCACGCTGCCTCACCGCCGCTCCGGCGCCACAGCCCGCAGCCTAACGGCTCTCTGAGCAAACCGGGAGGCCGAAAGGCGTCAAGCTGCAACGACCAAGGGCTGGGAAGGGGGAAATCCCCGCTCCCGTCAGGCCAGGGCCCGCTCGCGGCGCGCAAAGGCCTCAGCCAAGGGACGAGCCGGCGCCACCAGGCCGCGGACCGCCAGCGGCTC
>NW_020799123.1:9671474-9692663 GCF_003259725.1 Athene cunicularia | reverse complement strand
TTTTTTTTTTTTTTTTTTTTTTTTAAGAAATGGACTCGCCCTCCCCGCTCTCCGGGGGCATACCCCCGGGTGCGGATGGCCCACGCAGAGCTCGATTCTCCCCTCTCCACCCGTCACTGGGGGTGGGCCGGGGAACGCGGGCTGGCTGGAGGTTTGTGGGTCAGTGGGTTGGCCGGGCGTTTCGTCGGTGCCGAAGCTTTGGGGAGCTCTCGGTAGGGCGGTTCCCTCCTCCTCCCTTCCCCCTCACAAGGGACGGTGGCTCTAGCTGTTGCTGGTAGAAGCCGGCCGGCTCCCGCTTTGTGTTGTGTAAGCGGATGTTAATGGCCGGCCCCGCCATGCGGTGACTGAGGGGAAATCAAAATGCCGGCTGCTGCTGCTGCCTTTGTTCCTCCTCCTCCTCCCCCCGCCCAGCTCAGAGTCTAAAATGGCAGCGGCTGGAAAATGTGGCGTAGACAGAAATGAGAGACAAAGGAAACAGCGCTGGCAGGAAGCAGCGGCCACTCAGCCAGGTCCCCTCTGGGAGCGCTGTGTTGTGCTGGGAAGGATCGCTCCCAGCGCCTGCCCGGCCAAAATTGGGGAGCAATCGGGGCGGGGGAGGGAGCCCCACGCTCGGATCCAGTTTAGCGGTCCTCAGTGCAGGGTTAGCGTCGCTTCGAGCTGCGCCTCAGGGCTGCCGGGTCAGGCTTTCGAGACGAGGCTTTTCTGAATGAAGAGAGCGAACCTAAAATACTAACGTAAAAATGTGCGTGGCCTCGTAAGACATCGTTATCGAGAGAAGTCTCTCTTTTGGGACACAAGAAAACGCTTTATGGAAAAGTTGCCCCGAGGTTTTGTAAGTGTCTCTGCTCACTTTTTGCAGGCTGACACACAGTGGGAGTGTCACTTGGGTGGGAAACCATTTTGATCACGAGGTAGTACAAAGGTTTTAATGTCCTCTACCTGTGCGGTAACTTGCTAATAGGCCTTTCAATTTCACTTTAAGGAAGCCACAGACATACGTGTTACCTCAGTCTCTGAACATGAGTTAGTTGTAACTAGGCAGATTGTGGCACCTGCAACTTCAGTATGTTTATCTGAAGTTTCAGTGTCCTGCAGGTGGGATTTATAAATCTGAATTGTAAAGTTACAGGATGGACCACAAATATGGCAGTTAAGTTGTGTAAGAGGAGCACCAAAACGTTTCTCTTGGATTAAGGTGTGATTTTCCTTAGGTTTGGAGCCCCTCGTTTTGGAGGAAGTAGAGGTGGACCCCTCTCTGGGAAGAAATTTGGAAACCCTGGGGAGAAACTTACAAAAAAGAAATGGAATTTAGATGAGCTGCCCAAATTTGAGAAGAACTTCTATCAAGAACATCCTGATGTAGTTAGACGTACTGTGGTATGTACCCTAACTCATGCAAAAGTAAACAAAAAGTGCAAACATGCTGAGCGTCGTGGGGCCCAACAAGCATGGATGGGGGTAACTTACAAGTTTGGTATCAGAGCTTATTTCAAAAAAATCTTGTTCTTGTCTTGCAGCAAGAAGTTGAACAGTACAGATCAAGCAAAGAAGTCACAGTTAGGGGCCATAACTGTCCAAAACCAATTATAAACTTCTATGAAGCTAACTTTCCTGGTAAGTGAAGACTAGCATACAGGTTATTCTTCTAGACTTGATTAAAACAGTGTCTTAAGTTTCACTTTTCTCTTCAAGCAAATGTTATGGAAGTAATTCAGAGGCAGAACTTCACTGAACCAACTGCTATTCAGGCACAAGGTTGGCCTGTGGCATTGAGTGGATTGGATATGGTTGGAGTGGCACAGACTGGATCAGGGAAAACACTGTCTGTAAGTGTTGGTTGTAGCCTGGAATACTGCTGGATTTCAGCAGTGAAAGTATGGCCTGGCTTAGTGCAGGCTGAACACTTCTGGGAAGAGACTAATGAGACTTTTCTTTCTTCCAAACAGTACTTGTTGCCTGCTATTGTGCATATAAATCATCAGCCATTCCTGGAGCGAGGAGATGGACCGATTGTAAGTATTTCTAAATGAAAGGGGATCTCAATTTCTAGAGAATGGGATTATTTTTTTTTTTTACAGTTCAGTTGTCTGCAGTCATAAGGGTGCATAGCTGTGTTGTGTTTCTCTGTATGACTAAAGTGGTTCCATGTTTTGTTAGGATCCCAAGAACATTCTATAAGCTCTGATTAGGTTGTCCTTAAAATTGTACAGAACGGGGCTAGATGTCCTGTTTTGGAAGTTGCAATCCCCTGGGAGCTAGTGACTTTGAGGTATCTTACCACACAGCATAGATCAGTGTTTGGCGATTGAGATGTTAGGTAATTTAGTTTGCTAGTTGGAGCTACTTAAATCTACTTTAGTCATCTGGCACTGAAGGAAGATATGACAACCTTTCCATTTAAAATGGGTGTCAGACTAGAAGCTTCAAATAGGTATTGAACTGGTATTGAAAGGTGGGCATCTTATTTCTAGTGTCTTGTGCTGGCACCAACTCGTGAACTGGCTCAACAAGTGCAGCAGGTAGCTGCTGAATATAGCAGAGCTTGCCGTTTGAAGTCTACATGTATTTATGGAGGTGCTCCAAAGGGACCACAAATCCGTGACTTAGAAAGAGGTACGGATAAGCCTTGATTTGATGCATCTCTCTGAGGCAATGTGAAAACTACTTCAGCTGACTTTAGCCCTTGATTTTTAGGTGTGGAAATCTGCATTGCTACACCTGGAAGACTTATAGACTTCTTAGAAGCTGGAAAGACCAATCTCAGGAGGTGTACTTACCTTGTCCTTGATGAAGCTGACAGGATGCTTGACATGGGATTTGAACCTCAGATCAGAAAAATTGTGGATCAGATAAGAGTGAGTATGAATGGTTCATGCATTTATCACTTGCAGTAACAAAGTGCTACTGTGGTCATTAAAGCAAGGGCAGTGCAATTAGCTTTCTCAGGCTTGCCTGGGTAGAATTTTTTGGGGTTGGGCATTTGATTTGACTGTATATTGATCTTGTACTGACCCTAGTCTCCTTTTCCAGCCTGACAGGCAGACTCTGATGTGGAGTGCCACATGGCCAAAGGAAGTAAGGCAGCTGGCTGAAGACTTTCTGAAGGAATATGTACACATCAACATCGGCGCATTAGAACTGAGCGCAAACCACAACATCCTTCAGATTGTGGATGTGTGTCATGATGTAGAGAAAGATGACAAGTAAGTAGTCAGTGGGGGCAAAGCATTTAATATGCTTTTTAATGGTTAGTTTTAGTTTATGAACTGTGAAACAAATTTGTCTTGATGGATTTTTTTGACACCAGTCTGAGATGACTAAAAGTATAAAATATCAGGCTGTACTTCAGCAGGACAAATCAATCCCAGCTCTAACCATCATCTCTTCATCATAGGCTTATTCGTTTGATGGAAGAAATAATGAGTGAGAAGGAAAATAAAACAATTGTTTTTGTGGAAACCAAAAGACGGTGTGATGACCTTACCAGGAAAATGAGGAGAGATGGGTGAGTAATATGCTGAAACTTCAGTGAGCTGCCCCAGTAGTCTGAACATTCTCTTCATGAGTGGCCACTTAAACCTTTCAAATACACTGACACCAAGTGTCAGGTAAAATCCTAAAATTAACTCTAGAAGCTATTTGGAATTTGTCAGTAGCCCTGTCTTTGGCTAATGAACCTACTCTGTGAATAGTCTGAGGTCATGTTGTGTATTTTCAGGTGGCCAGCAATGGGTATTCATGGTGATAAAAGTCAGCAGGAGAGGGACTGGGTTCTAAATGGTGAGTATTTTAGCAATTTCTATAAGCATGTGTTCTGTTACTTAATGAACAAACTAACAACAAGTTGCTTGTGTTACAGAATTCAAACATGGAAAAGCACCAATCCTGATTGCTACAGATGTTGCATCCAGAGGTCTAGGTTAGTACAACTCGTAATGCCAGTTGCCCAAAGCTATTTAAAGAAAGTCTATTGCTTTCTTTAACCTCTGCATTTTTCTAAGTTTTCTTCACATAAAGGTGCAGTCTTTGTGGCAAGGCCTAGGCATGACAATCGGAGGACTCGAGGGGGATGGAGGACTAGTGGAAATGATCGGCTGGCTGCTTCCAGTCAAATAGAGAGGTGAAAGCTGAGAGCATTGTGTGCCAGTAATCTTCAAAAGGCAAAGATCATCCTTTTAAACTACTACCCCATAAACTGTTCTCTCATGAAATAAGCAGTTTCATTCACAGTTCACTTTGCCCTGGTATTTCTCTTCTCTCCATGCTTTGCATGATTTGCCATGGTGCAGTACTGTTAGTTTTGTGCATACTGTCTGCTGTGATCTGTGGGTCTTTGAATTTCAGTGAGTTTGCTGAAATGTTGAAGAAAATAATTACAAACTGCAATGTTCAATGAAATTTTTTTCAACCATGAAATGGAGAGAGCAGCTTTAAAATGTACTAAGCCTTGTACAAATTGGTGAGTACTGGCACATGAAATCTGAGAAAAAAGCCCACCTCTCACTTTAGCAAGTGGGGCAGGAAAGCAATGGCTTTTCAATGCCTTTGAAAGTCGGAGTTCCTCCACCTATACATAGTCGTCATGTCGAGACCTGCCAGAGAGAGACACATTCTCAAGTGAACCCTGGCTTCTTGGAAGCGCTTGCCTAGACGAGACACAGTGCATAAAAACAACTTGGTGACTTTGGGGGGACAGGTATGTTTTTCTTGCAGCTGCGGTTCAAAGGTCTTGGCAAGACGAGCAGTGTGGCCCCTTTTTTTTTGAGCTTCTAATGAGTGTGTATGTGAAGGACCTTGTATGTTTTTACTCTAAGGTCCTCAAATGAGCACATGAAGAGGCTGCTGTGAGCTTTAGTGGCCCTACTGCAAGAAGCATTCAGATGTCACTTGATGATTTGTAAAGGGGACTCTTGAGTTGGGAATGACAAGCAAATGCATACTCCTTTATGGTAAGGTTTTGGCTCACAGGGTGGGTGATGAGACGGGAACAGACGGAGTGTGCATAACTTTCTCTTCCACAATACTCATGCAGAAATGGATGATTCTAACACTGTTCTTTGCAGCCATTATTCCCTTTAAAGTACTATTGTCTAATGTTTATCTTCGATTTGGCTGTTGTGGTGTGCAAAACTTTGTACCTTGCTTTTTGCCACACTGCAACACTTTACAGATGTGGAAGATGTGAAATTTGTCATCAATTATGACTACCCTAACTCCTCAGAGGACTATATCCACCGAATTGGACGAACTGCCCGCAGTACCAAAACAGGCACAGCATACACATTCTTTACTCCTAACAATATTAAGCAAGTAAATGACCTCATCTCTGTGCTTCGGGAGGCTAATCAAGCCATCAACCCCAAATTGCTTCAGTTGATTGAAGACAGAGGTTCAGGTAAGGACTGTTCTCAACCACAGTGCATAGCTTTCCTCTCGGAACAAAATGGAAACTCAAATTCCACCTCCAGCCTCTCTCCAAAATGGATGTGGAAGGTGGTTTAGCTACCAGTTATGGTGACCTGGAAAGGTATTTATTACAACAGCAACAACAGAAAAACCCCACCCCTTCCCCTGAATGTTCCCTGCTTGTGCTGTGGCGCACCTATGACTTGTGCTGGCCAAAGATGCACTTCTATCTGCTCTGAAATTAAACACTTCAGGGCTCGTTTTTGTGGCCTTCTCATATGGCTAAGGAATAGATGGATGTAAGTGTCCTTTCGGCAAAATGAAAGTGGCTTTTTGTGTTAATGCCACCACTTGTGTTACAGGGGAGAGCATGTGACTCCTCGTAGGTTAGACAGATTAATCAAGATAGTCTTCATCTATACTGGAATCCAGTTAGCAACTGGAAAGCTTTTACGGTAGTTTTGCCTTGCTGGAACAGAGGGAAAGATTTTTCTCTTACTAGCTGAACTCATTTGGTGCTATGCAAAATACAGCCTTTTTGACATGCATATAACTATGTCTTGTCTTTTTTAATAGGTCGTTCCCGAGGTGATCGACGTGACAGATATTCTGCGGGCAAAAGGGGTGGATTTAGTAGTTTTAGAGAGAGGGAGAACTTTGAGAGAAACTATGGTGCACTAGGAAAGAGAGACTTTGGAGCAAAAACTCAGAATGGGGCCTACAGTGCCCAAAGTTTCAGTAATGGAACTCCTTTTGGAAATGGCTTTGCAGCTGCAGGCATGCAAGCCGGCTTCAGGGCTGGTAACCCTGCGGGGGCTTACCAGAACGGCTATGATCAGCAGTATGGAAGTAACATTGCAAATATGCACAATGGCATGAACCAACAGCAGTATGCATATCCTGCCACTGGTGCTGCTCCTATGATAGGTTACCCAATGCCTACAAGTTATTCTCAATAACTTAGTGTATTTAAATGTCTCAGTTTTTCATAATTGCTCTTTATATTGTGTGTTATCAAAACAGGATAGTTATTTAAGAAATGGGAAATGCAGAAATGACTGCAGTGCAGCAGTAATTATGGTGCACTTTTTCGCTATTTAAGTTGAATATTTCTCTACATTCCTGAAACAATTTTTAGTTTTTTGTACTAGAAAATGCAGACAGTGTTTTCAAAGTAAATGTACAGTGATTTGAAATACAGTAACAGAAGGCAGTGCATGGCCTTCCAATAAAGATATTTGAAGACCGAATTTTCTTTCAGATGGCAATTTTCTCAACATGTGCACAACTTTACATTAATGGAATGTCAAATGTTTTTATATTAAATTCTAGAAAGGATTCTCAACTGTGTCTGATTAAACATTTAAGCATATATGAAAACCAGCCTTGCCTTGATTGGGCTAGATTGCTTAGCATGGCAGGCTCTGCTTTGATGGGGAAGAAAAGTAAAGCTGGCTTCTAAGTAACTTGGAAACAGTACTCTTCCGTGTCTCACTAGAGTAGGGCCAGTTTTTGGGAAAGATCCACTAGAGTAATGGTATAGCTAAAAGTCTTGCAAACCAGAACTCTGCAGTGGTGTTGCTAACGAGCTGCTACAAGCGTAGGAGGCTTCTGCAGCACCATAACTGTCGCCTTTACAGGAGCATACGTGCAGGCTAGGCTCGAGTGCAATGTATCTACAGCTGTCAGGCCTTGTGAGTTAGCATGCAGGCTTACTATGAGCTTCAGAGAAACGGGAAGATCTTAGTATTAAAACTTCAAATTATACTTAAACTGGTATTGAGCAGTGATTTCTTTATGGAGGTGGGGGGAGGGAAGTGGGCTGTTGAACCATGAACACACTTCATGGATTTATTTTTTTTTTTTTTCCCAGACTTGTAGTATGTGTAAATGACTTGATCTCAAAGCACTGTCCATGCTGAGCACATCAAGAGTAATACTTGATCCTGGGGTTAAAGTACTTAGTGCTTTCAAGTATGGTGTATTAAAATTCCAGTGAATACTTTTCAGTTCCTTCCTCTCATTTATCAGTAACAATGATTAGTTTAAAGTTTAACAATGCTTGACTACAGCTTTGAAGTATTTAAGGTTGAATCTGCAAGAACTGAGGCAAGATTCTATCTAGGTTTTGAACCCAAGTCAAGAGTCTTTTATGCTCTAGATATTTTTGCTAGTCTCTGGTTAGCTCTTGGTGATTGTTTTTCTCGGAGGCTTAGCTTGTAATATTCTTAACCACAGTCTAATCCTGTCAATTATATCTTTATGCCTCTTCTGTGGAATTCTATCAGTTGACTACTTTTGTGATCATTCACTGTTGCTATGAGAACTTCAGCTGGAGTCCTCAAACACAGTTGAGTCTAAAGCTGTGGTTGGCAATGTGGAAACAAGTCTTTTTTTAATTGGCTTTGCAACATTCCCCCTGCTCAGCGCTGTCAGTGTTGAGGCCAAGGAAGTAGATGATTATTTATCTTTGAAATATGACATGTTAATTGCTAAGTTTCCAGGTCAGTTGCCTGAAACAATGCAAAGGAAATGGAAAGCTTGGGTTTTGTTTTAAAAACTTTAGTATAAAGGTGGATGTAGAAAACTTCTGGCTTGTGCATTGAAATTCACTGTTAAAAGCACCAGTCAAGCAAACAACAAAGAGCCTTTGTCTCCCTTTAAATGGGAGATAATCTGCTTGGTGCTAAGGTGACACCCAGATAAGTATTTGCAAGTCATAGTGGTGGAAAATTGGCTAATCAGGAAATCATGGGAAGAGATGCACCGTGTGACTCTTCAGGTTTTTCAAGGTTGTAGATTTCTTGGACTTATGTCTGCTGCACCCGGAGACGCTGCGCCAAGCTCTCCCGGGCGGGGGCCGTAGCCCGGAGCCGGGCGGTCCGTCTCTGGAAGAAGTGCTGGGGAGCGCGGGGACGCTTCGCGAGAGCCTGCTTCCCGGTAGGTCCCTTGTCCGTCATCACGGGGGTGAGGCGGCTCTGCCCAGTCCGGCCGCCTGCTCGTGTTTTTCTTGCTGGGAGCGAAGCAGCTGCGTTTAAGGGAATTTTCCAGTTGCGTTACAGTGCTGGGAAAGTTTCAGCTGCGTGTCCCCTCCCTGACAGTGTTCAAGGCCAGGCTGAACGGGGCTTTGAGCAACCGGGGCTAGTGGAAGGTGTCCCTGCCTGTGGCAGGGGGGTGGGAGCTAAATGATCTTTAAGGTTCCTTCCAACCCAACCCATTCTATATGATACGCTGTGAGTTTGTGTCCTGTTCAAGGACCCGAGCAGCATGAGTGCTGAAATAGGCTCTGCATCCTTTCCCCTTGTAGTTAGGGAAAGGCACATTAAAATCGTAGCTGCTAAAGTGCCGGAGGAGTCAGGCTACAGACTGCTGAGCTAACCTCTGCAAAACACTAAAGCTAGCGGGACTGCACGTATAACTAGCGTGTGTGTCATATGTGCTACGTTCACCCTTGGTAGAATTAACAAATTAGAATTTTTCCTGTGGCTACTAAAATTAGCAATTTGTCTTTTGACAGGTGCTCTGGCGCAATATGTTAGCTGCTTAGAACTGGTAAACAAAAGACTGCCTTGTGGCCTGGCTCAGATTGGAGTGTGCTTTCACTCTCTTCCAGAAAGCAAACAGCACAATGAAAACCTTACAAGGTAGAGTAATAGAGGGGTTAATCCCCTTCTATACTTAAATCAACTGTTTGCACTTGTTTTCACTTTTGGATTATTTTTGAATGCTGTCTCTTGCTTTTTCCCTGTTATTTTTGAAGGAGTTAACTTGCTGCCCTTGCTATTGTTTAAAGAATAGGCGAAAGGACCACGTCTTTGCTTGCATGGTTTAGTTCTCCTAGAACTGCAGGACAGTGGCTTGATTACTGGTTACGGAAGAGGCTCCAATGGTGGAGAAAGGTAACAGCAGCATATCCATGGGAAATCTTGGCCTTCTCCTTTATTTCAGAGGGGGGGGGAATAGACACACAGGTTGCTTTTATGGCATTATATTATTGCTAGTCCATTTTTGCCGCTGAAATACCAGTATTTGTTGTGAGAAACCAAAAAACTCACTTAAGTTTATGACAGACCTGTAAGTAGTTTATAATGTGACTGGCAGAAAGGCAAATGTTTTGTGTTTAAGTGATTTGAGATGAAAATGCTGCAAAACAACAGAGTTGGGCTGCAACTTATTTTTATAAATTACAAATTTATAAATCAGAGACTTCAGCCTGCATTACAGACTTGATTTTTGTGGTTAATACAGCATGCACTGTAGTGATCACCTCTTATATCTTTTATTTTCAGTTTGCAGTTGGCCCATCTAACTTCAGCAGCAGTGACTTTGAGGATGAAGAAGGAAGAAGAGGATTTAATTTACATTACAGCTTTCCTTGGGGGACAGAAACAATAGAAACATTGAAGAACCTTGGAGATAGCGAACTATTACAGATGTATCCAGGGGATAGTACAAAATTACTTGTAAGCTTTACTGGATTAAAAATCTTTTTTGATAAAGATGATAATGTGAGAGATGGTTTCTTTGCTGGTCGAGTTGCTTGGCATATGACTGTCTTTAATTCTTTTGTTGTAAAAGCAGTACAGATTCTCTGCAGTCAGACCTTCATTTTCAAAAGCAGGTAAGATAGTGTTTTGGTGGTTTCTTTTGCAAGGAGCTAATTCTTTGAAATTATAAATGAGCTATATTGACAAGACAGCTGTTGTCAGCTGCATAGCCTTTACCTGTGAGTAGATGTCAAGACAATCTGTTTTGCTTGTTAAGCTCACATCAAAAAAGAACGTGTAAATGCTTTTTCTTTCTGTAGCTTGTCCAGTTCCATATATGTAGAAGTATATGTGGATTAATGGATTATAAACATTGCAAATGGCTATATAGAAGTTACTGCACTGAGAAGGGGGAATGGACCAGAGGGAAACCTTTCCACTGAATATATTGGAGAGGGACAAACTTCTAGCAAATGGCAATGTTTGAAAAGTCAGACTGAACAGATAAAATGAGAGTAGTTTGGTATTTTGCCAGTAAATTACAACCTTCTCCTCATGATAGTCCTGTCTGTCTTTCCTAGTTTTGCAGTTTATTTCTATACATAAGGCTGAAGAATGTAATGTAACCTACAAAACTGTGGTTTACATAGTGATTTGTCAAAATGTGGGGACAGATTCTTGTGGTCACTTGGAAGTAAGCTACAAAACTCCAAAAGGCAGTCTCAAGTGTGTTTGCCATAGATTTAAATTTATGATCAGAGAGGCAGGACAAGAAAATAATCCCATCCTGCTCTGATCTTCTGCTTTCCTCAGTGTTACAATGATACCTAGTTACTGCTACACTTTTAAGATTGCTGGTAACTTTTTAAAATGAATGTCACTGTATTTTAGTTGTAATAAGGGTGCTTGAGCTTAGTGCCTCATTATACATTTAAAGTAAACAAAAGGCTTTTGGGGACAGTCTTTGAGGTATCTCTTTGTGGTTTTTTTCTCTTCAGGGCCGAGATGGAAGGAAGAATGTTATTCCTCATGTTCTGTCTGTGAGTGGAAATCTGGACCGAGGAGTATTAGCTTATCTCTTTGACTCTCTACAGCTAGTGGAGAATCCGTTTACAAAAAAGAAAAATTCACAGAGAAAGGTAACTTTCTGTAGAAGGTGGAAGGAAGAATGGATGGTGGAAAGCAGGCGCAGGCCTAAGTACAAAACCCACAGACAACGGGGTAAATTCAAGCATGGAAATGTCTCCCTTTTCCACATCACCATCCTCCATTCCCTTCCCAGCAGGTGCAGATAGAACGCTTCTCACTGCCCCATGGGACTGCTGCCATGGTGCTCTTCACCCACATAAGCAATTTTTCTCTCATTTTGAGGTCACCTGTCCTGTGTAACCTTTTTCTCTGACGAGTAGGTAGATTTCTGCCATGCAAGTGATGAAGGAGTTAAGAGGAATTGGAATGTAGCTGTTGTGCATGGGAAACAGGAGATTTTCTCTTCTGGCAGTATTTGAAGGCTGCTGAGAAGAGTAGAAAAAGTGGGCCACAGGTGGTATTGGGGTATTTCCCCAAGGACCATCATTATTCCCACTTTTACCTTGATTTTCTGGAGTTAAAGTGCTTGCTTTCAGACAGCACTTGTTAATCAAACAGCTGTTTGACCTTTTAAGAACAGGCAGTAGACTGGATGGTAACTGTCTGCTGGGCTGTCTCTGATCACTCTGGCTCCGTTAAAGATGGTGGAGCTCTGCTAACAAAATACCTCTTTTCTGGGGCTCAGCCCAAATTGAGTAATTTCTGTCATGCTAACCTAGTTGGCATGTGTGCTAGTTATATAAAATGTAACGCTTCTAATTCAGGGGTTTGCACTATGAGAACATTTTTGCATGTTTAGAACCTCAATTTCAGAGAAAAAAGTAATATTTCCTAGTTCTGTTTAGAATTTCACACTAAATACACTTAGTAATCTGTTGCTTTTTTGTAAAATTTTTAGGTACTTAAGCTTCATCCTTGTTTAGCACCTGTTAAAGTGGCCTTGGATATAGGAAAAGGTCCAACCACGGAGCTGAGACAGGTATGTTGTAAGAAAGTATTTTAATTCTGAGCGTTGACTCTCCATGTCACCTTTTGTTACAATTCAGACATTGTTTATGTTGGGGAAAAATCATGCTGCTACTTTGATTCTCAGAGATTCTCAATGCTTCCACTATGCAGCTTCTGAGTCAAAGGACTACACTGCAGACAGCAGGTAGTAGATGCCTTCCTTGCGTTGGCACACTGCTTTTAGTACTATTTATAGAGTTGATACTTGTTCCATGCAAAATTAAAGAAAATAACACAGTCCCTCTCAGCTTCTTAATCTTTCAGAATTAACGCATGGGTCACATCTTCAGAAGGATTTTTTAGAAATTTTTGCCAGTCCCCACAGAACAGAGGAAAATCACACTGGTATGGTTTTAAATAGAAATGGAGATTTGATTGCCAGGCTGCTTTCTATTTTGAGATTATTTCAGACAGAAAATTAACACCAGCTAGGAATGCTAATACCACACATACTACAGTTTTTTTAATAGTTTCTTTGTATAGGATTTAAAATACTCAAAGTCTCTTTTACTTCTGTTTTTAAATAAACACAGGTTTGTCAAGGATTGTTCAATGAACTGTCAGAAAATAGAATTTCTGTATGGCCGGGTTACCTTGAAACCATGCAAGTATCTCTGGAACAGCTTTATACAAAGTAAGGAGAAACAGTCTTTTGTAAATTAAACTGTGAAGGTGAAAGATGTCTTTCTGAGGATTAGCGAAAATATGCCTGTTGTTAGTAAGAAATCGTCGAGTGCAGTAACCACATGATGTGAAGGCATGTATCCTCAACTGTAAGCTTGGATATAGTTAGATTTATTACAAAGAGCAATGTCAGAGTTCATTTTTTAACTTAAGTGAGGTATAAGCCTTTCACATGTTATTGGTTCTCTGGAACTGTGAAATGCCTTTTAGAGACTCTCCTATTGAAAATAAATGTCTTCAGAAGAGTCATAAGCTTGCAGACCCGTTTCCCACCTATCACCCCCATGTTTGCATATGGACTGGTTTTCTGTTTCATTTTTACGTACTATTTCAAGTAGCACACTGGGTCTAGTCTTGAATTTGAAAGTTCTTCCAAGTCTGGAGCCATTACCATTAGTGTATGCGATAGAATTACGGTGCAGATAAAACTACTATTCCTGTTGAAGGCTTCATATATGATTTGTTGATCAGCAATGAACTTTGAGCATATGTCAGTGGATCTTGAGCATATTGATGAATATTTTTTCCTGAGAGAAAATAAATATAACTTTTTGTTCTGTGCAGTAGTCTTCAAAGTAAGCCTGGCTATTAAATAACAGAAGAAAGATACATTCTGCCTCTACAAAAATACTCTTGTAATAGGTCACCAAATAACATTCTTTTTATGTACAAAAGTAGCTAAATAATTTAAAGAAATGTAGTCAGGAAAGCAGGGAATGGCAACAAGAAAACTGGTGTCTTCACACTGGACTTAGTGCCATATAGCAAAAATAAATATTTACAGCTTATGGTTGTTTATACGTAACTTATCTGAATTTTTCGTACACCAAAAGCAGTAACAGGTGTGCTCTTTTCTTGTCAGGTACGATGAGATGAGCGTTCTCTTCATGGTCTTGATAACTGATACCACTCTGGAGAACGGAGTGGTCCAGCTGAGAAGCAGAGACACTACCATGAAGGAAATGATGCACATTTCTAGGCTAAAGGACTTTTTAACTAAGTATGTAACATCAGCCAAAAATGTATAAACTTAAATTTGTTGAATAAAAGGAATTTCTTAAACATCTGTGCCTGAACTGGCTTCTACGGTGTCACAGACTTAGTGGTTTCTCTGCAAATAGTTCTCCTAAAACTTGGTGCATCTGTTTTCTGTCAAATCTAGACCATGTGGGTCTTCCAGGTTACCTCGAAAAGAGGGAAGCGACAAACTTCTTCCTCATTAGCAGGGCTAACTGTATTTTCTTTCATGTCTCTGTTTTACCATCTTCCTGAAAATACTCCATCCTGACCTAAAAAATCTTTCATTTGTGTATTGCTGTCACAGTTATGGTCTCTGCTGGAAAATGGTATTTTATATAAAAGACTGCCAAATCTTAAATGTTTTAATAACATCATTAAGTATCTTTGTTTGTAGGAATGTATTTGAATCACATGGCGTCAGTTCTTCAACATTTAATCTACTTCATCTTCCACTTGATAAATGCAAAAATCAGAAATACATTATCAAGAGTGCAGAGGAAATAGAAGAAATAGATTAAAGTTTTTGACAAGCGTTTTTGTGGACAAAAAAATGTACATAGAAAGTGGTGGAAAAAGACTAATGTGTGATCGTATTTATCCTGTATGTAAGTGTTGTAGTCAAAATCAGATACAGGAGTTTGCACAGATAGGAAATGGGGTGATTCTGATCTGTAGATTGACTGCATGTCCAGCTGGGTAAGTCACTGTATGAAAGCTGCAACAAGGCATGCAGCCACCAAGTCATTGTCATGAAACACAAGAACTTGCCTTAAAAATTTCTTCTATTAACATGGTGCTTATTTAACTATGTACAGGTTATTTGTAACAATAATACTAATTGCTGCATAGCATAATTATGCTAGAAATAATGCAAGGTTAGCATAGTCTGGCTGTATGACTTTACTGATGGAATTCTACATAAACTGGCTATGGAATAATGCTAAACAACCCAGAAATGTCTAAGAAACAGCCTATAGCAGGATGAAGATTTTGTTTTGGAGTTAACTGTCCCAAAAATTAATTTTAGCATCCTACCCCTAGTCTGAGAGCTGAAATAATGTTGAACTGAGAAACTGCCCTCCTTGCTGCTAGGTAACAGCAGTACAGAGGCCAAATACAAATCCTCCAGCGTTTGCCAATACAGTTGGGATTTTTTTTTTAATTTTTTTTTTAAATACTTGACTAAAGCCTGGTTATCTTATGTTTGCATACAGTCTGGTTTATATTTCCGGAGAATTGCTAAATGTGCAGGAACTTGGGTCTGTTTGTTCATCAGATGCACATAATGCCAGTTTATATATTGCATCCAGCAGGATCTTATCTGACAGTGATTGTGTTGATTTGTTTCATTTGGGTTTTATGGTGCTATTTGGGCAATAAGCTGCTGTTTGTCTAATGGCATTGCTGTTTGGGTCTTTGTTAATTTCGATTTTTATCTGTTTTGCTTTTTCTTTTAAGTTCAAGTCCTTAGAAGTTATGACTTGGGAATTTGCTTGCTAGTAGAGAATGAGCTATATTGTCTCTATATAGCTGTACAAAATAATTAGGCCAGGAAACTAGGATCTAAACATCATCTCATTCTGTGCAGACTTGGTGGTATTTATCACCAAGGATAAATACCACTGAGGACTGAAAGAATCTTTAAAAATGTGATAAATTGTTTTTAAAGATTTTTTTAAAATATTTTTCTTTTTTAAAGATAAATTATCTTTAAAAATGCGATAAATTAATCACGAAAGGGGTCTTACCTTGTACTCAGTCTCTGATGAAGACCTTTGAATAGATGGTACATGCCCTCCTCTCTGCTGAAAGTCAGAATAGCATAATTCAGAATTGCTTTATTTGGTAGATACTCAAGAATTAATATTCCATCAACAGCTTGGTCACTAATAACATCTCTTGCATGGTTTCATAACAAGGCTGTTGAATTTTTGGGTCATAGGATGGTGACAGAGTTTTTATTTGGGTTTTTTTGTTTGCTTTTTTTCCCCTCAAAAGAGTTACTTTAATTTCTCCACAGTAAGTAAGCAATTTCAGTATGTAACTGCTACTATCTAAACCCTGCCTCCCCCCAGCAAAATCCACCAAAAACATGTTAGTGCCCATCAGATGTTCAATAGTATAGCTTGAGGTTTTCACCTTTTTCATCTTCTCTTCCAATAACAGAAAAGTTGGCGTATTCTTCTTCTGGTTTAACAGGATCTAAATTAAAGATGTTGAATAGCAGTTAACCCAGTTACAAGAGACTGACAAGATTTTTTTTTTTGTTTTTTTTTAAATTGTCTTGAAAAGAGCAGCAAGATTCCATACTGACTATAAATCTAGCATACTTTCTGTAGCGTTCGTGGGCCTTATCAGAGCTGCTGTCACTGTCCTTGCAGGCTATGTGGGTAGAGCACTGATTGATATCTGGCGTGAGCAGCTACACAGAGCACTGAGCTAACAGCAGGGCAGCTAGAATTCTGCCTACTGTGTGAACAGGAAGGCAGATTTGGATGGAGAAAATGATTCACTTTTTGATACTTTTTTGATAGTTTGTTTTGGGGCATTCTTCCCTTGAAAATAGTGGCATTTACATATAAGGCACATGTAGAAAACTACAGATAATATCATCCTGGTTTTCATGTAATGTGTTCATTATTGTGTATTTTCTGCAGTTGAAGTAGTAAAATGTTTTTACATAGGTGAGTTGCTTTCTTTTACTTCATAGTTTCAGTTTGAACTGACTTTGAGTCTTGTCAAAGTTAAAAAACGTGGAATAAAGAACTATTGATACTGAACAATTTTGAACAGGTTGCAGAAGCTATGTAAGTTTTATTCCACTACAATTTACACATAGGCCACTTCTGTCTCTTAGTAAATGGGCATTACACCTCTGATCTACTTACTCTCTTTTGTTTTTCTTTTCCTCTGTAATGGCTATTTCAATCCTCACCATGAGTTACCAAATGCAATTCATTTTACTTGTGTTTACAGTAGATTTTTATATAGAACTTCAGTTCATTTAACCAGTTAGTTGCAGTTTTGGTTGAGTGGGTGACAGTGTTGAATGTGGATCCCGTGTGACTTCAAATAATGCCTCTGCCAGGCACAGGAATATTAGCTTGCCCACTGAGTGGTAGTAGGTGTCCCCTTCCACTGCTTTTGTAGTACCTGAAGAAATTTGCTCATACTAGCTATAAATAATATAATAACATTCTCCAACCAAAATCTCACAAGGAAGTTTCATGACTGCAAGGGAAGTAACATGAACTTACCAATCTCTGTGTAGATGACATCGTTTTCAGACTCTTCTGCATTCATTATTGAAGTAAGGGCAGTTGAGGGTCTAGCAGACTGAAGTTTTTCTGCAAATTGTAAGAGAAACATATGCCTATATACATATATCAATTTTTCTTAGAGGGAAATAAACAGCTCCATGGTATTTTTGGAATACTTTGAGATCTCAATAATGTTATTTTCATAATAGGAATTGCTCCTTAACCAAGGGCGTTTTTAATAGCATTTGCTTTCTTTATTAATAATGAGGTCAAATTCCTTCCAACATTTGTGTGTATTAAATTAGATGTTGCTTTGCTTCCCCCATCCCAGCCCTACCATCTAAAAGCTCAGAGGTTTTGCCTTGTCAATGTCTTGTTGTCTATGCTGATTAAGAGGAGACTTGACAACATCCTAAAATACCAAGAGCGTAACTCTACTTGTAACATGATGTTCATACTCTGTATTGACAACATAAATGAGCACCTCTGGAAAATTAAACAGACATTCAAACAACTCACTTGCTTTGTATGAAGGAATTATAAAAAATGGAATTGCGAGAGCAAATCCTATTATGAATAGTATCAAGATGACTCCAAGAGAAATGATCAAGGCTTGAGAGTGGCTTCTTTCTTCTGCCAAAAAAAAAAAAAAGTGTTTATGCAATTAAATGTTTTTTCACATTCTAAGTATTTTCTATAAATTAAAATCAAGACTTGGCATTTCTTTAAGCTTTTGGATTAACTGTGGTTAACCTAACTATGCAGGAGAGTCCCAAGGGCACACTGTCACAGCAGGAAGAAGGGAGTTTGCTGGTGCCGGTTGACTCTCTTTTCCATAGAAAAATGAAACTAGACTCCCCAAGGTGCAGCAAGGGTGGACCAGGGGGTGTCTTGTAAAAACAAATCTTTTACAGTCATCCTTCATGTTCACTTCACTTTATATTACTATTTAGACTGCATGAAATCCTATCTTTTTGCATAAATTTTGAAAAAAAAATCACATTTTTTTAATTGTAAAAAATTGTATTTTGAGCATTGAATTGCAGGGAAAAAAATGTCCGGCTAAAAAACTTGTGTTGTTACAACATTCTGAATTTTGTGTGGTTCCCGTTTATTGACAGTGGTAAAATGCTTCATGCGTGCATACCTGCTAATGTGAAGTTGAAGCTGTTGCTGTATTTTGTATTATTGCGAAAGCTATTTTCAGCTCTGCATTTATAGATTCCAAAGTCACTAGAGGAATTGATAAATAGAAAAATCACAGCTGCTTCCCGCTTCTGCATCTTCACTGGTGTAGAGATGCTTTGTCTTCCTTTGAAGAATATGTATGTGATAGGAAGAGAGCCGTTCTCTGAGAGACAAGACAAAGTCACATTCTGGCCTTTCTTTGCTTGAGAGGTGGGCGAGCTCAGCACTGGTCTGGAAATTGGCTCTGTAAAAAGAAAACTGAAAAGACTGCATCACTGAGTACGGGACAAGCTCCAAAGCAAGGCTCGGAGTTAAGTGGCAACACTGGCAAATGAGGTGGGCACCAAGGATGGAGAGCTCAGTGAGCCAGATCAGAACAGCACGGCCGGCTCCCAAGGAAATAACAGCCATTTGCAGTAAAGCTCAGCTCTGCAGTCCAAAACAGCACCGACAGCAAACAACCCCCTGACTCCTGCGGCTGCAGATAGCCATGTCTGATGCACCGTATGTGCCCCTAAAATGAAATGTGCTGGGAAGGTATAGAGCAAGACATACCTTTAAGGGTGAAGTTGAGACTGTTGCTGTATTTTCCGCCACCGGTGCCGTTATTCTCAGCTTTGCATTTGTATTCACCCGTGTCACTGGCAGAGTTGATAGTTAAGTTAAACAAACCAGGGGTCAGGTCTGGTCTAGTTAAAGTGGATATTTTCTGGCTGTCTTTAAACAGTGTGTATCTGACAGGTGAAGATCCAGAGTCCGAGTGGCAGGAGAGGCTCACGTTCTGGTTCATCACTACATTCAAAGTCCCCTGAACAGACGTGAGCCTGGGATTGGACAGCATGTCTGGAAAGAAGAAACTTTTGAGTGAGTTCAGTGCACCTATCATCCAAAAAACTCTCAGATTTTTTCCCAAAATATGTTGAGGACCAGGCTAAATAGGGGGTTAGATTTTTTCCGCTTCAGGTAGCAGGCAAAAAGCTTTCTATTTTTCAAAATCAGTATGCAGCTTCAGACAAACACTTGGTGAAAAATTCATCTCTTCATACAAAAGGGAGCATATACACACAAAGCCAACATGTATCAAGATTAACCAACAAAAATGTTTTTGAACTACAGCAGCAATGGAAATAAGAGAGATAAATAAGAGAAATTTTTTAAAAAAAGAAAAATATGAGAAATAAAAGAGAAATGTAAATATTATGGGATGTTAATTATAGGAGAAAGTAACCTTATAAGCTAATTGAGAGGTATCACGTGAACCTGAAAGTAAAAGCAGTATTTTATTTGTGGCTGTATGTATACAGGCAGAATTAACCTTGCCTAAGTAGATTGAACTTCTGAATAGTAGCAGCAGGAGCCTTAATGGTTTATCAAATCAGTTTGCTTTTATGAGATTATACAAATAAATTAATAATAAAAACTTGTGATGTCTTTTCACAGAAAATGGTAATAAACTAGTCATGACTAAGATAAATTATGACACTTCTAGAGGGGGAAAATTAGGTTTTAACACAGCAATTTTGACTGTACATACAAGACAGTAAAGTTAACTTTGTATACAAACTTGTACACTGCCTCACTGCACAGACGGGCAAAAGATTTACTTTTACATGAAGGTTTTGGACATTTAAAAATCCCTCCCCGTATTTTGTTAACAGTTGATTTCAGCAATATTGCAAAAGCAGAAGAGAACCTACCTTTGCCACTTGCCGCAGTCTTCTGAATATGCCGAGACATTTGAACTAAGAAAAGAAAAGAAAGCTTTCAGACAAGAAACAGTGGTTCTTGTTTAGAAAGATTTGCAACATATAAGAAGTATGTCCTTGGCTTACCGTAGGAAAACAGCAGAATTGTGAGCAAATACATTTTCTTGATACTGAAGAAGACAGCTGGTGGAGTTAGAGTGATGAGATCTTTGAGGAGTGGCTCTAGGGGTTGAGGAAGTCCTAAATAAGGAAACGGTGCTGAACCTTACGGATGTTTGTGTAAGAACTTTTCTCATATTCCACTTACATTTAGCCTACGGCAGACAGAACAGTGAGCAGTAGAAAAAGCTGTGGGGTGAGGAACAGCAGTTCGGGATACAACTAAATGTTACATACAGCTGTTCTAAGATGTAGCTGACATTAACGGCAGCTTTTCCATGCGAGAGCTGCGTGGTAAAACCATGCTGCCACGCAGCATACAAGACTATATAATTTTTGCAGCACTGTTCTTATAAGGGAATGAGATAACTGATACACATGGAAGAGTCACACGTTTGCTAGAGATAATGCAAGTGATTGTATGGTTGAGACTAAGAGAATACGCAGTACTGGGAGTTTTTTTAGCAGGGATGTATTTTTTTTACAAAATTATATTAAAAAAATATCAAAACTATTGAAGTTTTAAGATGCTGATAAATATTTGTAGCTAACCAGCTTGTTAGGGAAATATTTTGGTCAAATTTCAAATAGTAAGCTGTGAAGAAGTAAAATCTTGTACTAGAGGGTACAAATCTCATCATGATCTTGAGTTCAACACCACTGCAGAAATGAATTTGATGACTAATTTGATCATCTAATGAGTAATACAAAGCTACATAATTACAGTCACAGCAAGTAAATGTTCTTTATTTGTCATCCTCTGGGCAAAGTAAATGTAATCTTCAGCTACACACGGGCAATGCCTTTTGAAGAATTCTAGGCCCTGTTGTATGTGACGTAACTACTAGTGCAGAGAATGCCTTGAAAGTGTTGATCCAATCCTTGACTAATTTCTTGTTTCTTTGTCTCCGGTTTATGAAGGTAACAAGACAAGGCCCTACAGAGTTCGTCCTCTTCTCCTGTGTTGTAGGAGATCCCTCCTAAAGCCTCGCCTGTTGCTGTATTGCAAAGTTTCCTCACAGAAGTTTGTGTGCCTTTGTGTCCTTCCTCCTTGTGGTTTTATTTTTCTTTTGTTTAATTTCTTTTAAGACAACCTCCACCCTGCCCTCACAAATGTTGCTCATGTGGAAATGCTGACAAGTAACCACAAGAGTGGATTTTTTTTTTTTTTTTTTTTTTTTT